>NW_007727915.1:127765-138483 GCF_000696425.1 Galeopterus variegatus
CCACACACTCAAGTACTGGTTCCCACAGGAAGTTCCCCCGTGTTAGAAGCAAAGGACAAAACATTAGTTCTGGCCCAGGCACACCACCAGCACCTTGGGGACTGCCTAGGAACTGGAGGCTTGGATCTGGGGACCGGACCCCACTCCCACTTCCAGGCAAACTGTGCCAGTGCCTCGGGGCCAGCCTGGGGACCTGAAGCATGGAGAAGGGGACTGGACCCCCCTCCCACAAGCCGGCACACCACTCCAGTACCTTGGGGCCTGCCCAGGGACCCGAGGCAAGGAGAAGGGGACTAGGCCTCTCTCCCACAACCAGGCACACTGAGCCAGAGCTTCAGGGCCCACCTGGGGACCTGAGGCATGAAGAAGGGTACTGGACCTCTCTCCTACAACCAGGCACACCGTTCCAGCACCTTGGGCCCCGTCCAGGGAGGCAGGGCATGGAGAAGGGGACCGGACCACCCTCCCACAACCAGGCACACTAAGCCAGCACCTTGGTGTACACCCAGGGACCCGGGGTATGGTATCGGGGACCGGACCACACTCTCACAACCAGGCACAACATGCCAGCACCTCGGAGCCCACCTGAGGACCTGGCGCATGGAGAAGGGGTCTGGACCTCTCTCTCACAACCAGGCACACTGCACCAGTGCTTCAGGACCTGCCCAGGGACCTGAGGCATTGAGAAGGTGACTGGACCTCTCTCCCACAACCAGGCACACCAAGCCAGTGCCTTGGGTCCCACCCAGTGACCTGAGGCATGGAGCCAGGAACCAGACCCTCCTCCCACAACAAGGCACACCATGCCAGTACCTCGGGGCCCAGCCAGGTACCCGAGGCAAGGAGAAGGGGACTGGACCTCTCTTCCACAACCAGGGACACTGTGCCAGCACCTTGGGGCCTGCCCAGCCCAGAGGCATGCAGAAGGGAACTAGACCCGCCTCCCACACCAGACACAAAATGCCAGCACATTGGGACCCACCTGGGTACTTGAGGTATGGAGAAGGGGACCAAACACACCCCACAACCAGGTATGCCGCCAGTGCCAAGGAGCATGCCAAAAACAGCACCTCCACGTGGGTGGCCCACCACGGCCACCACGATAACCATGGCTGCTGCAAAAGCAGCTAGACACCACAGCCACCACGCAGATGGTCCGCCAACCACTGGAGTACATTCACACGAGGAGAGTCACCAGCAAAGAAAAGAAGAGGATGTCTCTCTCCACAAAACCCATTTCAGAGTGACAGAAGAAGCATCTGCTCTATGATAATATTGGGGGACCCGATCACATCTCTCAGCATTGGACAGATCATCTAGGCAACAAGTTAACAGAGTAACCATTATTCTTTCAGAAGGAGAGAAGAAATCTAGGGCGATAAGAGTGGGGAGGAGGAGGGAATGGGGGAAGGGGTGAGGTTGGACAATGGGCATAAAGAATAAGTACGATTTGTAGCAATATATATGCTAGTAATATTGATTTAATCAACATGTCTCAATGTTCAACCCAAAAATATGTATAATCAATTTTGATTCAATAAATAAAATTTTAAAAAAATCAAATTCCATTTATAGATAAAAACAAGAAATATCTCAATAGTTTCTCATTATCTTTTCTCCTTGAAATCAAATGAAACAACATAAACAAGGAATAATTAAGAAGAAGGAGAAGAAGAAAGAAGAAGAGGAGGAGGAGGAGACGAAGATGAAGATGAATACAGTTGGCCCTTAGGCAAGGCCAACTCTTAGACAAGTACTCTAGCTACTTCGTGCACTGCACCTGTAATTAAGATGAGTGATAGGACTTCTTTAGTCTGTGACTCTACTGTATTCATATAGGTAAATATTCAAAGCAAGACACTGATGTGCTTAGTTCACACATTTCCAGTGTCCCAGAGTCTACTCAGTGAGAGTAACATTAAAAATTTCTCTGGAGAATCTGAAGAAAGGTGACAATCTTTTGCTTGTCAAAGGTTTTACTTGCAAAAAGAAAGATACATCCATTTGTAGAGATTCAACTAGCTGGGGAAAGCTTCCTTAAGCATACACACAAAAATAATAGTAATCATAATAGTGTAAAAATCTAGCTACCTAAACAATGATTTAACTATTTGGCACCAAATAATAATCTACCAACTTGCTTACCCAGGAATACAAATATTACAGTTAAAACCCAATTCCAGCAAATTACAAGAGAAGGTGTTCGATGACCAAGTTCTCTTCATAAGTCAGGAAGTAATAGCCAAGGGTAAAGGAATCTTGAAGATTTGGTTGAAACAGTGTTGTCCAAAAATCATACTGAGCATGTATTTTCTCTGTTTAGGGAAAGGCAATCTAAGGCAAAATCTATCTCATTTTCTCATCAGATAGTGATTACTTTTCAAGCCACACATACTTCCTCGCCTAAAATATCTTCACTGCCTAAATTGTCATCCACCTACCCATTGACATAAAAAGCAACTCGCAAAAATATCTAGACACTTAGAAGAGGAAAAGAGTGGGAGTGGGTTAGCACACACTTTTTCCTACTGGACTCAGAGCTAATTTGCTAATTATGATGGTTAAAAGCACAGACGTTGGTACTAGACTGTGTGAGGTCAAAATCAGTCTCAACCTTTTTTTAATAGTGTGACTTTTGGCAAGTCATTCCACATCTCTACCTCAGTTTCCTCTTATGTAGAATATAATAATTATAGAACTTAACTTATACGGTTGTTGCAATGATTATATGAGTTGAAATAAGTATTTGTTATTATTTTAAGGCGTGGAATTCCTTATCGTGTACCCTTTCTTAACAGGTTTTATCTAGGCCTAGAATATTTGTCTGGTTGGTTACATTCAACTTTAAAGAAATACTCGATATGAGACACATTTATATATGTTGTGTTCACTTGGGATGTGCACAAATGAGCATGTTTTGTGTACCACGTATATACAAAGGCTTTGTATATGAATGTGTGTATGTGTGTGCATACACATTCTTTTGACATGTTTATACCTGAAGTTCCCAGGCCAATCGATAAGATTATTTTTATTTTTTGGTTTTATTTACAAGAGTAAATTTTTAAGATGATTCTTATTTTTTTTTCTCTCTCTGTGGAAACTTCTACCACAATGTTCTTTTCCTAGATTCTCAGCAGACAAGTGATTTTAGACTTAATTCAATTCAATTCAATTCTTTCTTTGATTGTTATTAGTATAAGTTTAAAGTTAAACACAGCCTAGTGGGCTGTGAATTTCATTGACTTATTTTTTAAGTTTTTTTCAGTGCTCACAGAGACTCCCACACACCACCATCTTCCCCTGTGGTTTTGTAGGGACCCACAGCACTGTTTAAAACATAAAAAAAAAAAGGCTTGTGCTTTTATTTTTCACCTGTGAAACAGCAAGACACCAGCCACTATTGCCACACCCCCACCCCAGAAAGCCAAGGACAGAAATAAGTCACTCCTTACTTTTCTGGTTTTGCCTTGTTTCATGTGGATCAAATTGTGTTTCTTTAGCTTTGAAAAGTCTAAGGGTCTTTCAGATAATGTCACATTACTGTTTTTTGAACTCCACTGTCCTGTTGCATATATAGAGGAAGGTAGATAAGCCATGCCTGTTAAGCACACAGTAAAACAGTTCACAGCTGCTGCAACCAAGCCCTGCATTCTTGTTCAAATGTGGTTAAGCTGGGAAACTGAAGTGTGGGTGTCTATGGAAACAGCCACTCAAGCGATTATGAGATGAGACATAGAGAAATCAACTTGTAAGGGAAGTGTGCTAACTCCAGCCTCCTCCAGCATTGTAAATATGGTAACTCTTTGCATTTGTCAAATGGCAATTTGGACTGGGGGGGCCACCTTCAAATTTTCCTTCAAACAGACTCAGCTGCTGGATTAGTACCTTTCCCTTGGCTGAATAGGGTGGTTCTCAATACTCGGGGCTATAAGCAGATATTGCTGGCTGCAGGCTCCAGCAACTTGCCTACCTCCAGAAAAACACAATCTCTTTGACCATCATTCTATGTAAGTGTGGCCTCCCAACTTCTTTGGTGGTGCAAGGAGCCATCTGTAGTGGGTCATAAAATAGAATAGAAAGACCATTAGCATTTCAGTTAGGAACTTGCTCTCAAGTCTCTGTTCAGCCAATCATTAACAGTAACTAAGGAGGTTCTACAGACTGTGGGAGTCTGACTGAGATCTTTATTCCAGCTGCACAAAGTAGTATTTATGTAACCCTAGGCAAATTACTTACCCTCTTTTTTACCTCATTTTACCTAGAATAATAGGTTCTATAGCTCACAGGGCTATGTGAGAATTTAATGAATAATACATATACCTAGTCCAGGTAAGATAGTAAGATTTTGATAAATGCTATATGCTCTCACCACCACCGCTACCATCATCATTGTCATCATCATATCTACATTACTATCTAGGGAAAACCAATGACCTTGCCTCTCCTTAGTTGACTTTTCTATAAATTGATAATCATGACCTATGGATATTGAGAAAAATCCCCAAATTTACTAATTCCAAATAAATATGGTAGTCTCTTGGTAGAATTTAAACGTGTTGTCCCCAAAAAACTCTTGTGGAAATCCTATCCCCAGCGTGGCATTGTTGGGAGCTGTTTGAGTCATGGGGGCAGATCCCTCGTGAATGTATTAATGCTCTCCCTGGGTGTGAGGGGGTAGTGAATGAATTCTTGCTCTATTAGTTCCCACAAGAGTTGGTTGTCTAAAAGACCCTGGTGCCTCCTCTCTTTCTTTCTCTTGCTTCCTCTCGCCATGTGATCTGCTTGTACCTGATGGCTGCCCACTGCTTCCCACCATAAGTAGAAGCAGCCTGAGGTCCGCGCCAGATGCAGCTGTCCCAGAATCATAAGCCAAATAACCTCTTTTCCTTATAAATTACCCAGTTTCAGGTATTCTGTTATAGCAACACAAAATGTAGTAATAAACTGAGGTGCCATATGAATTGAAGGGTGATAATAATTATTTATTGATGATTATTAAGTATAGAAACTAGCAAGTGACTACATGCTCCCTTTCTAGAGTGAAGTCAAGTCTAAAAGTGAGAACACAGACATTTATTTCACATCTCTTTCAGAGTAAATGAATCCTACTTCTCCCATTCACTAGCATTTTTTCAATGATTCTCACAAACTTACTCATTAGATTACAGAAAGAGTGATGCTTTCAGAGTATCAGCTCAGTTCTCCTACAGCACACAGGACTTGGCTAAACAGATCTTTTTGTTCTTGGCATGATATACTATTAGACAGAATTATGGGATACGTTGTTTTTCAGGTACTTTAATTAGTTAAGCTCCTACATCTTCTGTAAAGTCTCAAAGGAGTTAGAAAATTTGTGGATTCTTCTTAATAGTCCTATTAATACAACTTTGGCTTTTCTCTGTAGGTGTTTATTCACCAGAATAGTCAGGTAAAAACCTGAAATTAAACTCTAATATCATAGATTTCTACAGCCTGTACGGTGGGGTTTGAAAACTCTAAGCTTTTTCTTTTCCTTTGTTTGTTTGTAATATACCTTTATCTAAGCCAGAATGATGTGGGTGTGTGGGGGGTTATGTTTCAATGTTTAACTCAAATAGATCTTTGGTTGCTGAAAGCTCCTGAAAAATGTCACCTATCATCTTCATGTTCACTTACAAGTCCTTACATAAGACTTTGCTGTTCAAACCCTTGGGCTAGGCATCACTTGCCATCATTTCTTTATATTCAACCCTTTGCAGCTTGCTAGTAGCTATGTTTTGTGGTCCATCATAAACCTCAGGGTTGCCCTGTCTCCCCACCTAATCCACAAAGGACTCTGTGATGCCACCACCAGGGAAGCTCCAAGCAGGCAGAAAACCCAACTAGCTGCCCCCGCCGCCCTGCACCACCTGCACAAAAGGCAGGATCCCATGCTGCCTCTACTGGAGAGGACACAGGCAAGCAGAAAACCCATCCAGCCACCCCTGCTGCACCATGCTGCTTGAGCAGAAGGAAAGACCCCTCAACATCACCACTGGGGATGCCTCACACAGCTTCCATGGAGGTGGTCCACAACAGCCACCACCACAGCTTCTACTGTTGCAAACGTGGCTCACTGCCACAATAACATCCAAAACCACTGTGAAAGTGGCCCACTACATTTTTGACTTCATAGAAACAAGAAGAGTCACTTGAAGAGCCAGGAGCAAGAATAAGAAGTCTTTCTCCTCATAATCCACTCCAGACTAATAGAAGAAGCAACTGATCTGCCAGATGACCAAAACTCAATGCAGAGATAAAAGAAATATGAAAAAAAAAACCTCAAGAAAATATGACACCACCAAATGAATTTAGTAACTCTCAAGTGCCAGACCCTACAGAACAGGAGACCCTTGAAATGACTGGAAAGAAATTTCAAATAACTATCTTTTTTATTGGTCATGAATATTCATGAGATCCAAGGTTGATTGTCCTCCCTCATGCCCTAGATGTGAAGGCCATATCCATACTTGCAGCATGCCCATTACCACAAATTGCTATTGTACCCCATCTCCCCACACAATTATTCCCAACCTCCCACCCCCTTCTCCTTTTCCCCACTCCACTTTGTATCCCTAGGTATGTTCTCTCCCTCTACAAGTCCAACACACCACTGTGGTCTTTCTTTCCTTCCTTCTTTATCTCTTAGTTCCCACTTATGAGTGAGTACATGTGGTATTTATCCCTCTGTGCTTTTCTTATTTCACTCAACATAAGTTTCTCCAAGCTCTAAAGAAACTCAATGAGAAAAGAGAGGACTCAAACAACACAATGAAATGAGTAAAAATATTGAGGATATGAAGGAGAAAATTTATAAAGAGATTAATACCTTAAAAAAGAATGTAGCAGAGCTTCTACATGAATGAAGCAGCCATATCCAGTGAAATAAAAAACACAGCTGAGAGCTTAAGTAGCAGATTAGAGCAAATAGAAGAAAGAATTTCGGAACTCAGAGATGGTCTATATAAGATAACACAAGCAGACAAATAAAAGGAAAAAAATTTAAATGAAGAAAGAAGAGAGCTATCAGACAAAATTGAGCACACAAACATCTGAATCATGGGTATTCCAGAAGGGGAAGAAAAAAGTAAAGGCATTGAAAATCTATTCAATGAAATAATAATGGAAAACTTTCTGGGTATAGGGAGAGACACAGAACTTCAGATCCAGGAAACTCATAGATCTCCAAATAGATTCCATCCAAAAAGATCCTCTCTGAGACACATTATAGTCAAAGTGGCAAAGCTCAAAGACAAAGAGAGAATCCTAAAAGCAGCAAGAGAAGAGTGTCAAGTCACTTATAAAGGAGCCCCCATTAGACTAACAGCAGACATCTCAATTAAAATTCTACAGATGAGAAGAATATGGGATGACATATTCAAAATACTAAAAGAAAAATACTGCAAGCCAAGAATACTATACCAGCAAGGCTATTCTTCAAAAATGGGGAAGAAATAGTTTATTTCCCATACTAATGAAAAACACTGAGAGTCCATCACCACATGACCAGCCCTATAAAGAACTGTCAATGGAGTACTAACTCTGGAACCCAAAAACAATAATCACTACCATGGATACACAAGAAAGAAAGGAAAAAACCCACTGGTAAAATACAAATGCAAATGAGAAAGAAAAAGGAAACTAAATCTTACAACCTCAAAAAAAAAAAAATCATTGAAGATGAATAATAAAAGGGAAGAAAGGAACAAAGCATACTTAAAACATTCAAACAAAAAGTGATAAAATACCAGGAATAAGACAATATCTCTCAATAACAACCAAATGTAAATGGACTAAACTCCCAACTCAAAAGACACAGAATGACGAATTGTATCAAAAAGTTAGACCCAACTACATGATGTCTTCAAGAGATTCACTTCACCTGTAAAGACACACACAGACTAATAGTAAAGGGATGGAAAAAGATACACCACTCAGATGAAAACCAAAAATGAGCAGGGATAGCTATTCTTATATCAGGTAAAATAGACTTTAAACTAAAAACCATAAAAAAAGACAAAGAATGCCACTATATAATGATAAAGGGATCTATACAGCAAGAAGACATAACAATCATAAATATATGTGCACCCAACACTGGACCACCCAGGTATAGAAAGGAAACATTATTAGACCCAAAGAAAGAGATAGACACCAATATAATATTAGTGGGGGACCTGAGTATCCCTCTCTCATCATTAGATAGATTATCCAGGCAAAATTCAACAGAGAAACACAGGATTTAAAATACACTCTAGACCAATTTGACCTAGCAGATATCTAGAAAACATTTCTTCCAACAACTACAGAATATACATTCTTCTCAACAGCACACAGAACATTATCTGAGATAGACCGCATGTTAGATCACAAATCAAGTCTCAATAACTCTTTAAAAAATTAAATCATTTCAACTGTCTTTTTAGACCACAATGTATTAAACTAGAAATTAATAGCAGGTGTAACCCAGGACCCTATATAAACACATGGAATTAAACAACAGGCTCTTGAATGACCTATGGGTGTGATAAATTAACCTGGATATCAAAAAATTTCTAGAAACCAACAAACATAAAGACACATTATATCAAAACCTGTGGAATACTACAAAAGAGTTACTAAGAGGGAAGTTTATAGCAATAAGTGCTTACATAAAATAATAGATTTCAAGAAAATAACCTAATGCTATACCTCAAAGAACTAGAAAAACAAGAACAACCCAATACCAAAGTTAGTAGACAGAAAGAAATAATTAAGATCAGAGCACAACTAAATGATATAGAGATGCAAAAGATGGAAAGATTTTAAATAAATAACCTAAAGTTAAATCTCAAAGAGCTAGGAAAACAAGAACAATCTAATTACAAAACTAGTAGATGGAAAGAAATAATTAATATAAGAGCAACACCAAATAAAATGGAGGCCAAAACAATGATACATAAATCAATGAAAGTTGGTTTTTTTTTTTTTTTTTTTTTTTGAGAGGATAAACAAAATAGACAAACCATTAGCTAGGCCAACAAAAAAAAAAGAGAGAGAGAGAGAGAGAGAAGACCCAAAAAACAAAAACCAGAAATGAAAAAGTAAACATTACAACTGATACCACAGAAATACAAAAAATTAGAGACTTATACAAACAGCTATACACCAACAGACTTGAAAACCCAGAGGAAATGGATAACTTTCTGTACACATTCAAACTAACAAGACTCAAACAAAAAGTAAAAGAAAACCTGAATATACCAATAACAAGTAATGAGATTGAAGCAGAAATCAGCAGTCCCCCAGCAAAGAAAAGCCCAGGACCAGATGGCTTTACTGCTGAATTCTACCAAACATTTAAAGAAGAATTAATACCAATTATCTTTAAACTATTCCAAAAAATTGAAACAGAGGCCACTCTCCCAAACTCATTCTATGAGGCCAGCATCACCTTGATACCAAAACCAGAGAAAGATACAACAAAAAATAAAACTACAGGCCAATATCTTGATGAACATATATACAAAATTCCTCAACAACCTGCTAGCAATAAGAATATAGCAACACATTAAAAAAAATTATACCCCATGATCAAGTGAGATTCATCCCATGGATGCAAAGATGATTCAACATACACAAGTCCATAAATATGGTATACCACTCAACAAAATCAAGGACAAAATCCATATGGTTATCTCAATATATGCAGAAAAAGCATTCAACAAAATTCAACATCCCCTCATGGTAAAGACTCTCAGCAAATTAGTTATAGGAGGAAAGCATCTCAACACAATAAAAGCCATTTTTTACAAGCCAACCACCAATATCATCTTGAATGGGAAAAACTGAGGGCTTTTCCATTAAGAACAGGAATAAAACAAGGAATTCTACTCTCATCACTCCTATTTACCATAGTACTGGGAGTGCTATCCACGGCAATCAGACAAGAGAAAGAAATAAAGGCTTTCCAGATAGGAAAAGACAACATCAAACTGTTCTTGTATGCTGATAACATGATCCATATATAGAAAGCCTAAATACTATACCAAAATACTCTTAGAGCTGAATAATAATTTCAGAAATGTTGCAGGATATATCATTAATGCCCCCAAATCAGTTACTTTTATATTCTCCAATAATGAACTAACAGAAAGAGAAATCAAGAAAGTAATACCATTTAAAATAGTTACCAAAGAATAAAATACCTAGGAATTTATTTCACCAAGGAGATGAAAGGTCTTTAAAGTGAGAACTGCAAATCGCTACTGTTTAATTTCCATGTATTTGTATAGTTTCCAGAATTTCCTTTGTTATTGATTTCTAATTTTAATCCATTGTGGTCTGAAAAAAATACATGGGATAATTCCAATTTTTTTGAATTTGTTGAGACTTGATTTGTGACCTAACATGTGATCTATCGTGGAGAGTGATCCATGTGCTGACGAGAAGAATGGATCTTCTGAGGTTGTTGGATGGAATGTTCTGTAGATATCTGTCAAGTCCAATTAGTTTAGAGTGTTGTTTAGGTCTTGTATTTCTCTGCTGATTCTTTGCCAAGATGATCTGTCCAATATTTAGAGTGGGGTGTTCAGGTCCCCTGCTATTATGGTATTAGTGTCTATTTTCTTCTTTAGGTTTAATAGAGTTTGCTTTATAAATCTGGCTGCTCCAACATTGGGTGTGTATATATTTATGATTGTTATGTCTTCTTGATG
>NW_007727915.1:139654-166884 GCF_000696425.1 Galeopterus variegatus
GTTTTGCCAATTTGACTGTAACATGTCTTGGAGAAGACCTTTTTGGGTTGAATACAGTTGGAGATCTTTGAGCTTCCTGCATCTGAAGATCTGTGTCTTTTCTTATACCTGGGAAGTTTTCTGCCACTATTTTGTTGAATATGTTTTCAATGCAATCTCCTTTTTTCTCCCCTTCTGAAATACCCATGAGTTAGATATTTGAGTGCTTAAGGTTGTCTGATAACTCTCTCAGATTTTCTTCAATGCCTTTAATTCTTTTTTCTTTTCTTTTTTTTTTTCTTTTTCTTTTTTTTTTTTTTTTTTGGTCTTCCTGTGTTATTTCAAATAGCCCATCTTCAAGGTTAGAAGTTCTCTCTTCTGCTTCTGCAAGCCTGCTGGTTAAACTCTCTGTTGTGTTTTTTATTTTGTTGAATGAGTTCTTCAGGTCGTCAAGCTCTGCTACATTCTTTTTCAGAGCATTGATTTCTTTGTACATTTCTTCTTTCAGGTCCTGTATACTTTTCCTCATTTCTTCATGTTGTCTAGTTGAGTTTTCTTGTATCTCACTTAGTTTCCTTAGGATTATCAATCGAAATTCCTTGACAGACATTTCAAGGGCTTCTTATTCTATAGGATCTAGAGCTTGAGAGTTATTACCCTTTGGGGGTGTACTTTCTTGATTTTTCAGATTTCTGGTATCTTACCTTTGATGTTTAGTCGTTGTGGCAGGGGATTTCAGGGTCCACTGTTTTGACACTATTGTCTGGCTAGGATGCTGCTGGGGCTGCCAATTTGGCAAAGCTGCCTCAGTGTCTGCTCAGTTGCCCACTAGTGCCTTGGGTGCATGGTTGCCTCAGGTCTTGGGCCTCTCCGGGGAGGCACCTCTCTGGTCAGCATACACTCTGCTGGGCTGGGGATGGAGTCGGGTGGCAGTGGCCAGGTCTACCTGCTGGGTTACACGCTGGCACCACAGGGCACATTGTCTCCATGGATCTGGATCTTAGGCCTCTCTGGCTGGGTTTCTCTCTGGTCGTTGCACAGTCGGCCAGGCTGAGGATGGAGTCGGGCAGCGGTGACGAGGCCTACCTGCTGGTATGCACACTGGCACCGCAGGGTGTTTGGTCTCTGCAGATCTTGGGCTTCTTCATCTGGTCACCTTTCTGATAGGCACACACTCCAACGGGCTGGGGATGGAGTGAAGCAGTGGCAGCGAGGTCTACCTGCTGGGTTGTGTGCTGTCACTGGAGGGTGCATGGTCTCTGTGGATCTTGTGATTCTCCGGCTGGGCACCTCTCTGATTGGCACACACTTGGCTGGGCTGGGGACAGAGTTGGGTGGCGGCGATGAGGCCTACCTGCTGTGTTGTGCGCAGGCACCACAGGGCCAGAATTTCATTCTGTTTATGGCACAGTAGTATTCCATTGAGTACATATACCACATTTTCCTTTACCAGTCTTCATATCTGATGTGTGATTATTGTGTTCAACCTAAATGTAGTATTCACATTAGCTAAAATTTATATAGTTTTGTTTTACTGTGTTTTGCAATATTTAAATACTTCTAAACTGATTGGCTCCTATTTTACAAATATATCTAGCAAGCATTGTTATCACAGAATAATTACAACCATGAAATTAGAATAGGGAAAGAAGAGTAGATACTAATACTGGATCAAGAAACTACAGCTGATGAAAATAAAAGAGATAAAAGCACTTTATAAAACAAATACAAGAACTGAAGAAACAGTGTTAGTTCAGAAGTATTCAGTGTAGGGGCAAACACCTCTCCAGACCTCATAGAGTTTTGCCATATCTATAGGCTACACAGTAATGGATCCGAGGCATTAGGACAGTCTTTAGAAACAGCCCTGTTTAAAAACCTCTTGGTGCTTATAGTGAGCTGAATGGTGGCCCCAAAAGAGATATGTCTATGTCCTAATTCTCAGAACTTGTGAATACTACTCTATTTAGATAAAGGGTCATTGCACATGTTATCAAGTTAAGGATTTTGAGATGAAGAGATCATCCTAGATTATTTCAGTGGGCCCTACACCCAAAGACAAGTATCTTTATGAGATAAAAGAGAAGACACAGAAAAACAAAGGGAAATGCAATATGAAGAAGGAGCCAGAGGTTGAAATACTGTAATGAGGCTACAAGCCAAGAAAGCTAAGGATTACTGGCAGCCATCAGAAACTAAGAGATAGGCATGAAATGAACTCTCTCCGAGAACCTCAGAGGGGAGTGTGGCCATGCTGAAAGTGATTTGGGGTCTGTGGCCCCCAGAACTGTGAGACAATACATTTCTGTTGTTTCAAGGCCCCTGTTTATGGTAATTTGCAACTCCAGGCCTAGGAAACTAATGCAGTGTTTAAATGCTAAGTATCACTACCTATCAAATTAATTTACATGGAAATTATTAAAAACTAGATAAATGAGGAATTAATGGGTAAAAAAACTCAATATAAAAATATGAATTATACAACATGAACCACATATTATCAATATTAAAAACATCAAATTGTGTTACTCAGTATGTAAATTGCATTTACTCAACATGTAATAAAAGAATATTCATCTAACAATTATTGAGTTGAACCTTAAATTAATATCATGCCTTGAGTTTATCCATTAATATTGTTGACCACAGGCACATTTTATAAATTGTGATAATTTTTTTTTTTAACTGCTTTTTCTTTTTTTTTTTTTTTTTTTTTGTCAATATACAATGTATATGATTATTATGACCCATCACCGACACCTCCCGCCCTCCTCCCTCTCTCCCATCCCCCCCAAGAATGTCCTTTCCGTTTGCTTGTTGTAACAACTTCAAAAAAAAAAAAAGTATGGTTGTTATATCTTCTTCCCCACCCCCCACCCCCAGTTTTTTGTGTGTGTGTTTGTGGGTAAATTAATTTGTTTATTTTTTTAGGTCCCACCAATAAGTGAGAACATGTGGTATTTCTTTTTCTCTGCCTGACTCGTTTCACTCAATATTATTCTCTCAAGGTCCATCCATGTTGTTGCAAATGGCAGTATTTCATTCGTTTTTATAGCTGAGTAGTATTCCATTGTGTAGATATACCACATTTTCCGTATCCACTCATCCGATGATGGACATTTGGGCTGATTCCAGCTCTTGGCTATTGTGAAGAGTGCTGCAATGAACATTGGGAAACAAGTATACCTTCGACTTGATGATTTCCATTCCTTTGGATATATTCCCAGCAGTGAAATAGCTGGGTCATATGGTAGATCAATCTGCAACTGTTTGAGGAACCTCCAAACCATTTTCCATAGGGGTTGCACCATTATGCATTCCCACCAACAATGTAAGAGAGTTCCTTTTTCTCCGC
This sequence comes from Galeopterus variegatus, assembly GCF_000696425.1. NCBI lineage: Eukaryota > Metazoa > Chordata > Mammalia > Dermoptera > Cynocephalidae > Galeopterus > Galeopterus variegatus. The sequence continues at coordinate 142,989 of NW_007727915.1, forward strand.
AACCACGCCAGCATTTATCGTTCAGCGTCTTTTGGATTTTAGCCATCCTAACTGGGGTGAGATGGTATCTCAGTGTGGTTTTGATTTGCATTTCCCGGATGCTGAGTGATGTTGAGCATTTTTTCATATGACTGTTGGCCATTTGCATATCTTCTTTAGAGAAATGCCTACTTAGCTCTTTTGCCCATTTTTTAATTGGGTTGCTTGTTTTTTCCTTGTAAAGTTGTTTGAGTTCCTTATATATTCTGGATATTAGTCCTTTGTCAGATATGTATTTTGCAAATATTTTCTCCCACTCTGTTGGCTGTCTTTTAGCTCTGTTAATTGTTTCTTTTGCTGTGCAGAAACTTTTCAGTTTGATATAGTCCCATTTGTTTATTTTTCCTTTGGTTGCCCATGCTTTTGGGGTCATATTCATGAAGTCTGTGCCCAGCCCTATTTGCTGAAGGGTTTCTCCTATATTTTCTTTAATAAGTTTTATTGTTTCAGGGTGTATATTTAAATCCTTAATCCATTTTGAGTTGATTTTAGTAAATTGTGATAATTTTAATTAACCATATTTTTACAGGTATCGAGATATTGAGGATCATGAAGCTAAGTCATCTGAGTGATTAACTAAGGTGTTTTCTCTTCATACAGATGTCTTGACATCTTGTAAATGCAACCATAATCTAAAATGATCCAAAATACAGTTGAGAGAAAAGCAGAAGAAATCATGCTTTAGGTGTAGCATGCAAAATAAATATGTGTCTCAGACATGCTCAATTATCGTGAAGCCTCTAAGGAGTGGGGAGGTGGGTAGAGAAGAGCACCTTATGCCTGATGTTTTTTACCCAGAATTATTGAAGTATTTGACAAATAAAAATTGTAAATATTCAAAGTGTATGTCATGATTTGATATATATATATATATATATATACACACACACACATATACATTGTGAAATGATTACCACAATTACCACAAATTATGACATCCATCACCATATATAGTTACCATTTTTTATGTCTGATCTGTAGCAGTTTCCTATGTTAGTTGTCTAAGATGTTTTGTATATTAGGTTTGCTTCACTTGAAATATGCCTTATATCTTCGAACAAGAATGATCATATTTGGCCAAATCAAGGTGAATGAATTGGAGATGATGCGAGCATTATTGCTACCTGAGTTCAGAATGACACTGAAAATGAAGGAGCTTCACTCATCATTCCATCAATGAAATACATGACAAGTCTTCCACAATCATGAAGCTAGTTGTCCTAGAAGTAGATGGCCAGTGACTGTTTGTAATGAACACTTTATCAATCCAAAGCCAGATGAAGACATCAGGACAATGTGACAACTGTTTATAAAAATAAAATAATTTAATTTAAAGACACATCATTTTTTTCTGTATTTATGGTCTTCCTACTAATTTGTGCTAATAGAGGGCAGTTTATTGTTCTTGCTTTTTAACCTCCTAACTTGATAAAATAACATATGAGCAAGACTATATCAACTCCGACTTTTTTGTATGTACTGATCTATAAAATTTTTAAAAAGGAGTTACTAATAGAAAAAAAATGATGATTTTGGAATCAGAATACCTGGATTCTAGTTCCAGTTCTGCTACTTACTTGTTAAGTGACAACTCTAGGTGAGTTCCTTAGCTTCTCAGAGCCTTAGTTTTATCATCTGTAAATGGGATAACCTCCATTTTGTTAGCTACACAGCAAATTGTTTCCACTTTTTATTTTATTTATTTATTTATTTATTTATTTATTTAGAATATTCAGGACATACAAAGCTGATTGTCCCCCCTCCTGCCCATGATGTGGGGGCCAGATTCATATTGGGGACATACCCATTACCAGAAATTGTTTTTGTACCCTTTGTCCCCTTCCAATTATCCCCCAATCTCCCTCCACGTTCCCCTCTCCCCTCAACTTCAATTTGTAGCCCTAGGAATGTTCCCTCCCTCTGTTGGATCATGGTCTTTCTTTCCTGTGGTCTTTCTATCCTGCCTTCCTTTCTCTCTTAGCTCCCACAAATGTTTGAGAACATGAGGTATTTATCCCTCTGTGCTTTGCTTGTTTCACCCAATGTAAGTTTCTCCGGGTTCATCCATTTCGTTGTAAATGGGAGTATTTTATTTTTTTAATGGCAGAGTAGTATTCCATAGTGTATATATACCACAGTTTCCTTATCCACTTATCTATTAATAGACATTTAGGTTGGTTCTATATCTTGGCTATTGTAAACAGAGCTGCAATAAACATGGGAGTGCAGGTATCCGTTCCACATGATGATTTCCATTCCTCTGGATATATACCCAGAAGAGGGATTGCTGGATCATATGAAAGATCTATCTGTAGTTGTTTGAGAAACCACCATATTGTTTTCCAAAGTGGCTGTACTAATTTACAGTCCCACCAACAGTATAGGAGTGTTCCCTTCTCTCCACACCCTTGCCAGCATTTGTTATTCACCATCTTTTTGATCATAGCCAGTCTAACTGGAGTGAGGAGGTATCTCAATGAGGTTTTAATTTGCATTTCCCTGATGACTAGTGATGTTGAGCATTTTTTCATGTATCTGTTGGCCATTTGTATGTCTTCCTTTGAAAATTGTATATTCAGCTCCTTTGCCCATTTTTGAATTTTTTTTTTTTTTTTACTGTATAATTGCTTGAGTTCTATGTATATTCTGGATATCAGTCCCTTGTCAGATGCATAGCTGGAAAAATTTTCTCCCACTGTGTCCAACTTTTTAAAAATAATTTTTATTTTGCATTTTTTAGGTACACAACATGATGTTATGAGATACATATAGAGAGTAAAAAGGTTGCTATCATGAAACAACATATCCATCAGCTCACATAGTTAGCCATTTTATTTATTTCTTTATTTACTTATTTATTTATTGTGTGGAAAGAGCAGCAATAATCTACTCATTTAGCATGAATCCCATATACAGTACAATTTTATTACCTATAGTCCTCATGTTCCACATTAGATCTCTAGACATGTTCATCTTATTTATCTGCTATATATCCTTTGACCTACATTTTGCCATTTTCGTTCCCATCCTGCCCCTGACTGCTGATAACCACTGTTTTGCTATCTATCTCTGTATATTTGATTTGTTTTTAGATTCTACATATAAGTGAGATCCTGCAATATGTTTTTGTATATGTCTAGTTTATTTTACTTAGTATAATGTCTTCCAGGTTCATCCATGTTGTGACAAATGGAAAGATCTTGTTCTTTTGGGGGGCTGAATAATATTTCATTGTACACAGGTACCATAGGTTTCTTTTTTATATATTTATTCATTGACAGACACATAGGTTGTCTCCATTTCTTGGCAATTATGAATGCTGCTGCAATAAACATGAAAGTGCATATACCTTTACAAGGTGGTGATTTTATTCTCTTTGGAGATATGTCCAAAAGAGGGATTTCTGGGTCATATGGTAGTTCTACTTTTAATTTCTTTAGAAACCCCTATAATGTTTTTCATAATGGCTGTACCAATCTACATTCCCACCAACAGTGAACAAGAGTTCCCTTTTCTCCACACCCTTAGCAACATTTGTTATCTTTTGACTTTTTGATAATAGCCATCCTAATGGGTGCGGGGTGGTCTCTGATTGTGGTTACCATCAATATCTGACATAAGGCAAAGATACCCACTCCCACCACTTCTATCCAACATATTACTAGCAAGGACAATCAGACAAGAACAAAAACAGGGGCAATCCAAACTGAAAAGGAAGAAGTAACATTATCTTTATTTGCAAGTTACATGATCTTATATGTAAAAAACTCCAAAGATTACACACAAACACACACACACACACACAGACACACACACACACAAAGTCTGTCCGAACAAATAAATGAATTCAGTAAAGTTGCAGAATGAATACAAAATCAACATACAAAAATCAGTAGCATTGGCTTCTGGTCAAGATGGAGGAATAGACGGTCCCCAGCATCACTCTCTCCCACAAATCGCCAACTTACAACTATTAAAAAGCAACAACAGCCAAGCTGGGGCCAATAGAACTCAGGGGAAGAGGAGGAGAGACCTACACAGTTCATGAAGGCAGGAGAAGCCATGATGAGAGAAAGAAAGGATCATTCCAACCATTTCAAGCCCTGGCCACTTCCAGCCTGGAGCGGGTGAGCACACAGAGCAAGAGCTGTCAAAAGCTGCAGCTGTGCTCTTCCTATGAAGTTGCTTGGAGGTGTCAGGAAAGAAGAGGGCCTTGGTGGCCCCTAGGCCAGCAAGACCACTAACAGGGTTCCCGTGGACCCACATAGGAGCAAGGAGCCACAGACAAGTGAAAAAAGCAGCCACTCAGAGGCCAGATTACTTGTGAGTAATCACAAGGGACCAGCACAGGGCCTGTCCCATGGTAAGTGTTTGGAGCATGGGCGGTGGGGGAGACAGTCCACTGGGGGAACAATGGGGCACAGCAAGGACAGCTGATCAGCCCTTCAATAAGTGCAGGACCACTCAGTGGAGACTGATCAGAAATATAGAACTGCACGGGGTGCAATTTGCTGAAAGGACTCAGGCCCAGACCAGTATTTTCACACAACCCAGGTGTTCCAGCCCTCACAAAACCCAGAAGGGCTTACTACAACAACAATTAAAACCTGAGCTTCACAAAAAGCCTTACCCAGGGAATCAGCAGCAAAGCAGCAATTTAGCTCAACCGATGGGCTCAAGTGCTGGTTCACTTAGGAAGTTCCCCCATTTTAGAAGTAGCCAAAGGACAGCAAATTAGTTCCACTGCAGAGTTTAAGTGATGGGAACAGCGAATAATACAACACAGAACTGAAAGAAAAACAAAATACCCACAGATCAGAGGAAATTTTGATATTAACTAGTAAAGGTCTCATACCATCAAAGAACACCTATAAAACTTAGAAGAAGTGGAAGCCCCCTGGACTCTCAAGCTATGCCCCCTGACATTCGGAACCAGCCCAGTGATGACCACTAAACCACTGCAGGAAGCACCCTGGGCTCCCAAGTTGGGGCAGTGGGGAACCAAGGGCTTCAGCCACACCCCTCTGACATATTGCAGCCTGGCAATGACTGAACTGCTGGTGGGAGCCCCCTCCTCTCCTCTGATGGAATCAGGGAGGTGCCTCCCCTCCTTCTTCCTTCTCCTACCCTATTTCACTCTCTCTTCCCTTCTCCCTCTCCCCCCAACTGCTCTGCAGCAACATCTTAAAATGTAAAAACTAATCATATTAATAAATAAATTTTTAAAAATCAGTAGCATTTTTATACACAACCTAACTGAAAAAGAAATTAAGAAAACAATACCACTTATGATAGCATAAAAATAGATTAAAATACCTAGGAATAAATTTAACAAAAGAAGTGTTTCCACTTTCTGACTACTATGAATATTGCTGGAATGAACATTTATGTGCAAGTTTTTGTATGGGCATGTATTTTCAATTCTCTCTGATAGATACCTAAGAGTAAAATTCCTGGGTTGTATGATAACTCTATGTTTAGCTTTCTTTTTTTTATTTCTTATATAAATTAATTCTGCTCTACTACTTATTATTATTCTCTTTCATCTGCCTGCTTTGGATTTACTTTGCTCTTCTATTTCTAGTTTCTTAAGTATTTCTTAGGTCATTGACTTGAGGTCTTTCTTCTTTTTTAAATATAGGCATTACAGCTATGACTTTCTAAGTACAACTTTATCTGTATCCCATAAGTTTTACATTGTTTATTTGTTTTCATTCATTTCAAAGTATTGTATAATTTCTCTTCTGACTTCTTCTTTTACTCATTGGTTACTTAGTGATGCACTGTTTATTTCCACATATTTGTGATTTTAAAAAATTTCCCAGTGATATTAATTTTTAATTTCATTCTATTGTGGCTATGAAATAAAATTTTTGTGATTTAAAATTTTTTAATTCTATTAAAAATTCTTATGGCCTAGCATGTAGTTAATTCTGGAGAAAGTTCGAAGTTACTTGAGAAGAATATATATTTGGCTTTTGTTAGATAGAGAATTCTATAGATGTCTATATTGACTTATAGTGTTGTTCAAGTGTTCTATTTCCTCATTGATCTTCTGTTTAGTTATTTTATACATTATAGAATGTGGGATATTGAAGTCTCCAACTATTACTGTTGAATTGTTTATTTCTTTCTTCAATTCTGTCAGTTTTGTTTTATGTATATTTGGGTCTGTTTGGGGGTACATATGTGTCTATAATTATTATATATTCTGATAGATTGCCCCTTTTGTCATTATAAAATGTCCTTCATAGTTTCTAGTGACTATTTTTATCTTAAAGTCTATTTTGTTTGTATTAATATAGCCACTCCAGTTCTATTTTGGTTACTGTTTGCATAGTATATCTTTTTCCATCCTTTTGGCATTTTGGCCTTCCTAGTTTCTGATGAAAAATCAGATAGTAGTCTTATTGAAAAGTTCTTATAAATGATAAACCACTTCTCTCTTGCTTTTTTCAAGGTTATCTTTTTCTTTGGCTTTTGTAAGTTTCTTATGATGTTCGCAAGTGTGAGCATCTTTGAATTTATCTTATTTACAATTCATTGAGATCCTTAAATAGGTTAGAGCATGCCTTCAACACTCAGGCAGCAGTTTACACCTCTTCCTTAGCCTTTACTTTCTGCTTTTGCATAGCCTGATGATCTGTCAGAGGTTAGAGCTTGGAGCCTTTCCTGGAAATGCACACATGTGCACAGCCCTACATATGCACATAGACTTCTAGATTCCCAGGAATATGTCCAGGCTTTTCAAAGTCCCTTTTGGATATCTTTATTCTCCAGGGTTTTCTTTTACATTTTTCAAATTGTTCTTTCCCACAACTGTTTTCTCTGCCTCAAGCAATTTCAGTGTTAAATAATTGCCACTGATTAAACAAATGCCCACAGAAAAGGCTATGTGCACTGGGTTGGCTCTTCATCAGATCAAATAAAGACAAGGCTTGTGAGTGGGGCTTTCCAGGGAACTTCCAGACATGTTCAAGTAATGGTAATTCTCTGAGAACAGGGCTTTGAAAGAGCCCCACTCCCATTCTGAGGCTTCTGATGTCAGAAAGGCTACTGGTTCTCACTGTGATTGTAGGTTGTTTGTTCTCATAGATATTACAGAATTAGATAAATGGATATATGATCACAAAGCTCACTGCTCTGAGATTCAGCTGATTTTTTTAAAATAAATGACATTGGGATTATTGCAAGTCTTTTGTTAATTTCCAGAACTCTGAAAAGTTGGTTTTGACAATTTTTGTCATTGTTGCTATTACTTTTATGGAGGAAAGCATTTTCAGAGGTCCTTACATTGAAATTTTCTCTGATGTTATACTCATTATGGTAGATTTGATAGAGATGATCAATATAGTAATCCAGGATAGGAGAGAAGATGGGAATGGAGGAGGGAAACGTCAGAGATATCATAGCAATAATGGGGGTGAATAGAATAGTTTAGCAAAAAGTAACCAAAAAAGTTGGAAAGAAATTTTGGGGAATTAAGAAATTTGAACTAGATTCTATCAGGGGCAGGGAGCTGTGGCAAAATTCTGAGGAGAGATCAATACAAACATTGCTGGTCATACTTCTCAGAGTGAAAATACAGAACCCTGAATAGGTAGACTTGGCTTTTAAATAATATTTTGAGGATCAGAAGGGAGAGAGTAGGTCAATTAAAATACCTGTTTCAGAATAACTTGGTAAGATCAGTAAAATGACAGAGCCACAATTTTCATTTGGCTATATAGGACCAGAGACTGTCAGAGCTATAGGGACCCCTAAGATCATTTATCCCACCATCCTCGTGTTACAGATGGCCAAACTGAGGTCCAGAGAGGGGAAACGGTTGCAAAAGACCACCCAGTAAGACAATGGCAAAAACCTGGGTGGCCTTGATACCTCTAAGTCAGAAAAATACCATGGTTCCTAGTATTTGATTTTCAAATTCAAAATCAACTTTGTCCCTATTTTCTGCTGGATGAAATGTTAGACATCACAGGTATGGTGTGTGTGCTAGGTGTAAAATGAGACTTCTAACTACTCACAGTATCTGAAACTCGCTGAAACTCCAGTTCTTATGCCTCTTTGTTTCCATGTCTAGATGGAAATTTAGCACAGCTCACAGAACATGTTTATGCTCTGGGAGGTGGCCTCAAGACTCAGGTGGACATACACATGGTTTGCATGATTCTCTCCAGCTCAAGTGCTTGTGGATTAATTGATTATGAAAGCATGAAAAACAGAGCAAAATATCCACATTTAGGATTACACAGTTTACTATGGATATAACAAACAATAGATAGTGTTGGGTGGGAGAGGCAGGTGTACACTGGGGAGTGACAACTTTAGAGCACTGGCATTCTCAGGGTTTCCCAGCCTATGGGAAAGTCTAAAAGAAGCCAGGCTTGAGGTCAGGACTCACCCAATGTACGTCTTCTATACTGCTGCCATCATAGAAAAGTGGCCTGATAAACTCAGCTACTCTGATGGGTTGGGAAAAAAATGTATTTCTTCTCCATGTGACTGACATTTGCAGAGAGACATCTAGGCAAGGGTAAGAGGTAACTCAAGGAAATGGCTCCCTAAAGTGCATTTTAGGCATTAGTGAGTAAGATGTTTTGAAGCAGGGATATCTTCTCTTTGGAACTTAAATTGACTTTGAAGAGATGCAAAAGCAGCTTTGTTTGGTGTGACCACCAAAATCAGTGTGTTCCAGAGAGAAGAGACAGAGTCATGCTGCAGAGCATCGGCCTCTTTTTCCCATTACTGTTGCATTGCCCACCCCTTCTCCTGCTGCCCCTGGCCCAGATGCTGAGGAAATATCAGAGGAGTAAGCTTTTTTGCCTGGTAATTATGGGAATGCAGGCACAGCACTGATGAAAATTTGGAGTAAATATCAGGACACAGTAATAGGGGTGCCAGGTGATTTGTGCCAAAGAAATGCTCAGCTATTAGAATTAGCTGTTCAATTTTAAACCTGTGGGGGTGGTTGGTAGAGGTGTATTTCTGCTTAAACATTTATTTTCCCTATTTACCTCTGGTGGCTTAGTATTTTTGTGATAGTCGTATGAGCTGTAAGCTTTTCATCTTCATGAGACTGTGTAACTGAAGTGTTTGTAGCTTTTCTTGGTCTTATTTTTCATCCCAATGAAAATATTGGAATTTTTACACTGTAGAAAAACAGAAAAGTCAACTTATGTTATCAAATATAAATATAAAGATAGAATTGAGCCATTCGAGAATGGCTTAGGTAATACTGGTTGGTAATTAGTTAACGATCAAAACTAAATAAAAACAAAAACAAAAAATGACATAATGTAAACTTCATGAGGCTAAGATTTGGGAGTTTCCTATAATCTTACTATCTAAAGCAGTGCTAAGCTGAGAATTGTTCATGCATTCAATAAATATTTATTGAACAAATGTTGAAGAATTAGTCAATTTAGGCTTTAGGAAAGATTTTTAAACATGAATATAATCAATGCATGTTTGTATTACTTCTAAGACTTGGGAAGTTTTCAGCTGTTATTTTATTAAATAGGTTTTCCATTCTTTTTCCCATTTCTTCTCTTTCTGGAACTTGCAGGAAAAGAATATTTGCTTAATACTGTCCTATAATTCCTGTGTATTCTCTTCATTCTCTTTTCTTTTCTCTTTTATTTTATTTATTATTTTTTTTTTTTTGCTAGTCTTTGGTCTGAGTGGATCATTTCAAAAACCCTGTCTTCAAGTTCTGAAATTCTTTCTTATGCTTCATCTAGTCTGCTGTTGAAAATTTGAATTTTTTTAATTTCATTCATTGAATTCTTCAGCTACAAGATTTCCGTTTGTTTTTTTATATTTATTTCTTTGTTAAATTTTTTATTCGGATCATGAATTGTTTTCCTGATTTCATTGAATTGTTTGTCTCAATTCTCTTGTATCTCATTGAGTTTCCTTAAGATCATGCTTTTGAATTCCTTCTCAGGGATTTCATAAATATCTTTTCTTTGGGGCCTGTTGGTAGAGACTTATTATGATCCTTAGTAAATGTTATGTTTCCTTTCTTTTTAATGTTTTTTTATGTCTCTACATTGATGTCTGTGCATCTATTTGAACAGTTACTTTTTCCAATATTATAGAGTAACTTTCATATGGATAGGCTTTTTTTCTGTGGGTGGATCTTAGGGTATCAGTTGGGTGTGATATGTTGACATATTTGTACACATGTACCCAAATATCACAATGTATCATAAATATATACAATTATTATGTGTGAATTATGAAAAGAAAAATCTGAGCAATAATATGATAAATAATTTAGATACAAATATTACTTCCCTCTTCTGGGCCTCAGATTTCCAATTTAAGGCATGTTGGATAGGACTAGTCAATCTCTGAGGACCCAGACAGCTCTGACATTTTATAGCATCTTGTATCCTTAAAATCTCCAGCCCAGAGACAGGAAGGTATAAGGCAGAGGTCATCCCCTGTGAAATGTGGTAAAGGTAGAGGGATGAGCCCTAGTGTAAACATGTTCCCCTGGTGCATTTAGAAAAGAAATTGGGATGGGGAAAGTGTGGGCTCAAATTTTATGGCAAAACTCTCTTCCAAATCAAAGCATTATAACATGCATGTCAATGTCCTATGCTGATGCCTGAAAGTAACACTTTTGTAAAATGCCCTCACATACATTTGAATCTTTGTGTCCTCAGAGCACTTTCATAAAGGGGAGAGAAGGAGTACTGTGGTGGGGAACATATTTTATAAAGTGCTCTACTAAAATTATAGCCCAAATCAGGGGTCTCCAAAAGTTTTTGATCACACATCCCTATTAGTTAAAAATATTTGAGCATATACCCCAATGGATTATACTTATTTATAATACATATAATATTGTTAATTTCTATATTTTAAGTAAAATTTATTTCATTTCTTATTTATAGGTAAAAATAAATATATAAAAATTCTAGTATTTTCTTCCCACACCCAAAAGGATCATCATATGTATATCTCATGGGTGCTCATACCCCATTTTGAAGATCTCTAATTTAAATTGCATGCTCAGAATCCATTCCTCTAGATGCCTTAAACTCTACCTCTAGATAGAATTAGACTTCTAAAAGCTACACATTTGATATGAATTTCTTTGCCCTATTTTCATAATTTTGCCATTATATAAATGCAAATTGACATTACACCTCCACAAGCTCCAGGTTCATGTTTTTCCAGGTGTAAGTCCGAAAGAAAGTTCCAACAACAGCCTCAATGTTAAATCTCATTGGTTTGTCTTGTTAATGTGACTATGCCTGATCTAAACCTTGCAGCCTGGGGATAGAAAAAACTGATTGAACAAAACTGCATTCATGCAAACTCCTGAAGACAGGGAAGAGGCTGGCAGTGTCATTTAAAATATAAGAATAAGACTGGAAGGAGTGTTTCCTAAAATAAAAACCAGAGTACTCTTAAGTGAAAAAAAAGCAATGATGCTAGGGATTTTTAAAATGCTTCTAACATCTCACTTGCTTCTTTTATCAGATAGAGTTATAGAACCCATCACATTTCATCTTTTGCCTTGGCTTTCAGGAAGTTGAGGACAAGGTTTTGTGCTATAATTCAACCCTTAGCCTAGATTTTCTGGCAGTTCTTCTTCCCTTTCACCATTCCTAGTAAGCCGCCAACCCAACCCTGCCAAACACATACTAACCTGTCTTTTGACTACTGATTTTGTAGTGTCTTGTTTTGTGATGCATATTTTTTAAACATTTATTTGTGCCTATTTGTGGGTTACAGTGTGTTGTCTCAATACCTACATATACTACACATTGATTCATTTAGGGTAGATAGCACAGCTTTGACCCATTAGTCCACCATTTTCCTTACCCACCCACACCCCCTTTCCTTCTGGCCTCTGATCCTCTGATAACTATTATTCTACTCTCTACTTCAATGAGAACCAATTATTTATTCTATTTTATTTTATATTTAAGATTTGACATATGAGTGAGATCACATGGTATTTGTCTTTCTGTGCCTGGCTTACTTAACAAGATGGTCTCCAGTTCCATCCATGTTGCTGTAAATAACAGTATTTCATTTTTTATAGCTGAACAGTATTCCATTGTCTATATATACAACAGGGTTGGTTTTTTGTTTGATTTGTTTTTCCATTCATCCATTGATGAGCAACAGTCTTCAAATGAACATGGGAGTGCAGGTGTCTCTCTGACATAATGATTTCATTTTCTGGCATAAAAGTATTTATGTCTCTTCCAGAAAATCCACTATTCCTGCACATTAAGACAACACCCAAAGTTAGGGATCTAAAATAGATAAGGGACTACCTTAATACATGATATTAACAGTTTGAGTCTTTAAAATTTGTCAAATTCTTTTTCTGTATCTATTGCAATAATCATATGGTTTTTGAACTTTATTTTGTTGATGTGGTGTATGATGTTAATTGACTTGTGTAAGTGAAACATCCTTGCATCTCTGGTATGAATCCCATTTGATCATGGTGTATAATTTTTTTGAAGTATTGCTGTATTCTGACTACTAACATTTTGTTGAGGATTTTTAGATCTATGTTCTTCAGAGATATTGGCCTGTAAACCCCAAATAGCCAAAGCAATCCTTACCAAATGAACAAATAAATAAAACCAGAGGCATAACACTACCTGACTTCAAACTATGCTACAAAGCTATAGTAACCAAAACAGCATGGTAACAGCATGAAAACAATCAGACCAATGGAACAAGAAAGAGAACCCAGAAATCAACCCACATTCTTAAAGCAAACTGATCTTTGACAAAGGCAACAAGAACATACACTGGGGAAAAGACTGCCTCTTCAATAAATGGTGCTGGAAAAGCTGGAAATCCACATGTAGAAAAATGAATCTAGACCCATACCATTCACCATATGTCAAAATCAACTAAAAGTGGATTAAAGACTTAAATATAAGACCTGAAACTATAAAACTCCTAAAAGAAAACATAGGGGAAACAGTTCAGGATATAGGACTTGGCAAAGACTTTATGAATAAGACCCCAAATGCACAAGTAACAAAAGAAAAAATAAACAAACAGGATTAAATCAAACTAAAACCTCTGCACAGCAAAAGAAACAACTAACAGAGTGAAAAGACAATGTACAGAATGCGAGAAAATATTTGCAAACTATACATCTGACAAGAGATTAATAACCAGAATATACAAAGAACTTAAGCAACTTTACAGTAAGAGAACAAGTAACTCAAGTGAAAAATGGGAAAAAGAGCTGAATAGACATTTCTCAAAGGAAGATGTACAAATGGCCAACAGACACATGAAAAAATACTCAACATTACTTAACATCAAGGAAATGCAAATCAAAACCACATTGAGATATCTCACGCCAGTGAGACTGGCTGTTATCAAAAACACAAAGAACAACAAATGCTGGTGGTGAGAATGCAGAGAAAGGGGAACACTTCAATACTGTTGGTGGGACTGTAAATTAGCACAGCCGCTATGGAAAACAGTATGGATGTTCCTCAGATAACTACATATAGAACTTCCATACTATCCAGCAATCCCATTGCTGGATATGCCCAAAGGAATATATATATATATATATATATATACCAAAAGGAATGGAAATTGAGTATATAAATATATACCCAAAGGAATGGAAATCATCATGCTGAAGAGATATCTGCTCTCCATGTTTATCACAACTCTATTTACAGTAGCCAAGAGTTGGAATCAACCTAAATGTCCACTGACAGATGATTGGATAAGGAAAATGTGTTATATGTACCCAATGGAATGCTACTCTGCCATAAAAAATGAGTGAAACTCTGCCATTCGCAGCAACATAGATGAACTTAGGGAAAATTATATTAAGTGAAATAAGCCAAGCACAGAAAGAGAAATACTGCATGTCTTCATTCATTAGTGGGAACTAAAATAAAGAAAGAAAGAAAGAACTAAAGGAACAATCACAGTAATATGTTGAAGTTTCAAAAAGAAAAGAAAACAGAACTATGGTTATTAGAGGTGGGAAAGGGAGAGGGGAAGGGAGGTTAGCAAGAAATTAAGTTTCAAAACTATTTATTATGTTTTGTAAACATGAGCATTCTAATTATCTTGATTTGATCACCACATGTTGTACCCCTGTATTGATATTCAGTTCTGTAACCCACATATATATAATCATTTATGTTTAAATTTGTAAAAACTGTCAATAAAAATGTGTTCAATGGTGATGTTAAGCCCTGCATGGGGGAAAATGGTAAAAGACAACTATAAATACCTTTTAACCTCTCCTCTACCGGCTGCAATAATTTAGCCCTAGTCTCAAACCTGCAAATGCTCTTCAGCAAAACAAAGACCTGCAGTTAACCAGATCCAGGATGTCAGATATTAGTGTTCACTTAATATTCAATGTGTTTCCCTGTAATTTGCAACCTGCCTTGCAATTACATTGGGCTATTGGACTAGTTTTAGCCAGCTGACTCTGAATGGAGTTGACATCTTTTATTTCTGGATTGAGGCAGTTAAGAACCAGGGTGCCTTCTCCATTCTCCCGACCTCCTTCCATGGTGACCTTTTAGGTCACATGTTCCATATGGTGCAACTACATAATGATGGAGACTTCACCACCCTGGGTCCCTGATTTTGTAAACAGAACCTTCCCACCCCATCACCAATGTGAACCCACATCAGCCACTTAATGTGCAAATATTTAACCATTGCAGTGATAACACATCCATTTCCCTTAGAAGACAGTTTACATCCATCTGCTGTTATTTAACCTTGCCCTTGAAAAAGGTCACTCTACTTAAAAAGACCCTTTAATTAGCCCACCACGTGTATCTGACATTAGAGATTCTCCTTAGGTATGTTTACACACACACACACACACACACTATATATATGTATACACATATATAGTATATGTGTGTGTGTGTGTGTGTGTGCATAGATAGATAAATAGTATAAGGAATTGTATTATGTGGTCCATAATGCATTAACTGGATTCACTAATCTCATTAACCTATAAGCTACAATTATTTATCTAAGAAAAACAAGGAACTTGAGGGAAAGAGACCTAGAATAGGCAATTTGGTTGGTAAATTATGTGAGGGGAAACCCTAGAGCATGGTATAAGACAGACCTGTGGTGGATGAGAGTAGGACAGCTGGCAGCTGTATCCACAGGGGAAGTATGAGGAGGAACACTTAGTGAAAATAAAGTCAAGAGTTAGGCTCTTGTCTGTATACTATCTGGGGTCCTAATTTCCCTTTTTCCCTTTCCTTTCACCTTAACACTGGCATACTTCCTTTTTTATTTCATAAGCAATGAAAAAAGCTCTGGAATAAAGTCTTGGCCCACATGGGGCTTGGGTTTTTCTTCATATATCCTAGAAACTATGCATTTCTTAGTAGAGAAGAGATCCCCTTTTCTGGCCACCACAGGGCTATCAGGGTATGAGTACTAAAAGGATGGAACTATCCTTTGCCAGAAAGGAAATGGTAAAAAATGAATGAAATGTGGGCAGGCGAGTTTCAGGACATGAGAAACATTGTCAAAAGCAACACACAAAAAAAGGGCTTTGTAGAAATAATCAAAGTCTGACATCTACAAGTTATCTGTGAAATAGCCAACAGTTAAAGTGGGGAATTATGTTTTCAACCATAGGGAAATTCTAGCAGGAAACTTGAGATGCAACAGAGGGCATGAGGAAGTTTCAATCTAGAGCTGTGGATGTCAGGGGCTCCTCAGAGGGTCTGCTGGCCCAAACTGACCAAACCAAGGAATGTACCTGGTTTCTTTGTTAGCAGCAATAGCACTCTATTCTCTGCACTATCTTTATAGTCCCTGTGTGTTACTAGACTTTCAGTGGTGACAGGTATCATGTAGAGGGTAAAATCTATAGCCAGGCATAAAAGCCTTTCACAATCTGACTCCAACTAACCACTCTGTCCTCATCTACAGTTACACTCATCTGTATCCAAAACTCAAGCAACACATAACTAGTCATAGTTCCCTTAATATGGCTTTTGGATACCTTCTATTTATCCCTCCAGTTCTAATCTCCACTCTTCTCCAACCTGCTCTTTTCCCAAACAGACCTACCTGTATGGTACATTGATGTATTCCTTTGACATTGGCTTCTTGTTGGTTTCAGCTGGTGGGAAGTGTTGCTTTGTCCCTCACAGATTTGTCACCCCTTTTCCCCTGGGTGACGGAACCGCCAAAGATTGCTCAAAGCCCATCTCTTTTTGAGCAGTGAGAAGCCATGAAAATGAAAGTCATTTTAAGCCAATAAAAATAAATTCTGAAAAAAATTAATTAAGGTATTAACACTTGAAGATTCTCAAAAGAACATTTGAAGATTCTCAATAGTACAGTCCAAAAATAGAGAACCCCCAGAGAAAGGATCTCTAAAGGAATAATGAGTTTAATCAGTAATAACACATTGCAATGGGAATATGTGTGCTACATGTGTGTTCAGGGGGTAAAGGAAGACAAAGGGGTTTAAAGAAAAAATGTTGGAGGATTACATAATTGTTTTGGTGTAACTATCCTTGGCTACCAGGATCAATAACAAGGGTGATGCCAGTCATAAGAATACTCACAGATAGTTTCCAAAGTTTGGAGGAATCAAGTAGAGAGAAAAAGCAAACGCTTCCACCTTTTTTCACAAAAATATAGTTTACCAAATTGTTGTAAACTACAGATAGCTTAAGAGAAAAAGTTTCCTTAAATCTGGGAAAGCAAAACGTTTAACTAAAGAATTAACAGTGTTTTCAATAAAAGTCACAAAAGCATTATTGTTATCAGTTATTTAAGCTTATGTAATTAACTCTGTTCTGTCTGATCTTGGTTAGCTAAGATGAACCCATCAGTTTCTTCATTAGAGTTCTAAAAAAATGTTACAGACATACGTAACCAAACCAAAATGGAACTAAAATCAGAGTGTTCACAAAAAATTTAACCCTCATGTACAGATCAAACAGAATATTAAACCAAGTGCACAAAATCCAAAAGTGAATTTACCAGAAAAGACATGCTTCACAGGATGTAAATTCTGTAGAAACCCCAAGTATTCAAACCTAAGACCCCTGTCTTTATGCCAGAAAAGCCAAGAAGTCTTTTGTTACCCTAGGCAGGATGTAAGGTCCTTTATTTAAGGTGGCCTTATACCCAAAACAATTCTCGAATAAACCCAAAAGCCTCTACCAAAAAGAGGGAGGCTCAGCTTGAAAGAAGAATCACTGGGGCAGAAAAAGTCAAGCCATGGAAATGAAGAACTCCAAGGACTCCAGTGAGTAAAGCACACTGGTTTCAAGAATCGGCAATTCCTTCTGAGGGTGATTCTTACTCCAGGTCCCACTTGTCATAATTTTTTTGTCAACCCAAATAACAGAGAGAGGCTCTCAAAAAGAATAATGAGTTTAATTAGTAATAGAACATTGAAATGGAAATATGCATGCCATATTAAACTATGTGCTTATTCGGGGAGGTAAAGGAAAACAAAAGGTTTTAAAGGAAAAATGATGGAGGATTACATTATTGTTTTTGAATAATTATCCTTGCCTATAAGGATCAATAAAAAGGATGATACCAGTCTGAGACTAGACATTCAATTTTTGAGCAGATGTCTTTTTGCAGAAGTATTTTTTGTGCAAGGTTGTGGTATTGCAGAGTCCTTGGTGATAATTCTTGTTATTAGGCATACTGGATGAAAACCATTCCTTTCACAGCCTTCCCTGGCTCTATTTGTTAGGGATTTTTTCTTTTTTCAGAATTTTAGTTTTGCAAAATAAAAACATTCTGGAGACTTATTATCCAACAATGTAAATATACTTAGCACTACTGAAATGCATACTTAGAAATGGTTATGATGGTAAATTTTATGTTATGGTTTTTTACCACAATTAATTTTTATTTATTTATTTTTATTACTTTTATTTGTACATGTTTATGGGGTACAGAGTTAACTATCAGTATTTGTGTACAGTATGAGACTTGATAATCAATATTATTAGCATGTTCATCATTACAAATTGTAATTAGTTTTGTGTCCCTTACCCAATTACTCTCTATCCTCCCACCCCCTTCCCCTTTCCCACATCTAGTAACTGTAGGTTTGTTCTGTCGAGTGAAAAGACAACCTACTGAATGGGAGAAAATATTTTTGAACCACATATCTGACAAGGGATTAATATCCAGAATACATAAGGAACTCAAACAACTTGACAGTTTTAAAAAAAATTCAATTAAAAAATGGGCAAAGGAGCTGAATAGACATTTTTCAAAGGAAGACATACAAATGGCCAACAGGTAAATTAAAGAATGCTCAATATCAAAAAATTCAATTAAAAAATGGGCAAAGGAGCTGAATAGACATTTTTCAAAGGAAGACATACAAATGGCCAACAGGTAAATTAAAGAATGCTCAATATCACATTTAATTTTTTAAAATATCAATCATTGTTTTTCAACACATTAACAGAATGAAGAAAAATATCACATAATCACAATTGATGCAAAAAAAAGCATTTGGCTAAAGTAAATACCCTTTTATAACAAAAACACTCAACAAATTAGGAGTACAAGAAAACTACCTCAACATAATAAAAACCATATATGAAAAACCTACAGCTAACACCATAAACTTAGTGGTGAAAGACTGAAAGTTTTTCCTCTAAGATTAGGAACAAGACAAGGATGCATGTTTTCACCACTTCTTTTCAACATAGCACTGGAAGTCCTAGCCAGAGCAATTAGGCAAGAAAAAGAAATGAAAGACATACAAATTACATGACATTATACATAGAAACCCTTATTATTACACACACATACATACCACACACACACACACACACACAAAAAAAAAACCTGTTAGAACTAATAAATGAATTGAGCATGAGTGCGGAATACAAAATAAATACACAAAAATCAGTTCTGTTTCTATACACTGATAGTAAACTATCCAAAAAGCAAAGTAAGAAAATAATTATTTTTATAGTAGCATCAAAATAATAAAAATATTTTTAAAAATTAGGAATAAATTTAACCCAAGGAGGCAAAAGACTTGCATACAGAAAACTACAAAACAATGTTGCAAGAAATGAAAAGGATGAGTAAGTGGATAGAAAGACTTAATATTATTAAAATGTCAATACTACCAAAGCAATCTACAGATTCAATTCAATCCCTATCAAAATCTCAATGATGTGCTTTGTGGAAACAGAAAAATCCATCCTAGTATTCGTATGAAATTCCTAAGGACATTGAAGAGCCAAAGAAATCTTGAAGAAGATATACAAATGGCCAACAGTCATAAGAAAAAATGCTCAACATCACTCAGCATCCGGGAAATGCAGATCAAAACCACACTGAGATACCATCTCACCCCAGGGTGCAACACCGAGGGTTGTGATCCCATTGCCGGTCCCCGGTACGGGCGCGACACCGAGGGTTGCGATCCCATTACCGGTCAGTAAAAAAGGGAAAAAAAAAAATGCAACAATAAGGAAATGCATAACCTAGTTAATAGAAGGCAAAGGATCTAGACAGACACCTCACCATACATATAAGCAGATGAAAAGATGCTCCACATCATAGGTCATGAGGGAATTGTAAATTAAAAAACAATGGCATACTACTAAACAATTAGAATGTGTAAAATACAAAACAGTGACAACACCTAATGCTGGTGAGGATGTGGAGCAAGAGGAACTCTCATTCATTCCTGGTGGGAATGCAAAATGTTGCAGTCACTTTAGAAGACAGTGTGGCAGTTTCTTACAAAGCTAGTCTTACTATATGATCCAACAATTGTACACTTTATACACCCAAATGAATTGAAAGCTTATGTTTATACAAACACCTATACGTGAATATTTATAGCAGTTTTATTCATAATTGCCAAAACTTGAAGGCAACCAAGATGTCCTAAGGGTGAATGGATTTCTTAAAAGGCTGTGGTATATCCATACAATGAAGTATTATTAAGCTCTAAAAAGAAATGAGCTATCAAGCCACAAAAAAAAAAAAAAAAAAAGAAAAGAAATCTTGAAGAAGAATGGGCAAATTCATAGAGACAGAAAACGGAATTGTGGTTACCAGAGGCTGAGAGAAGGAGAAAATGGGGAGTTATTGTATAATGGGTACAAAGTTTTAGATTGGAATTATGAAAACTTGTGGGGCCTTTAGAGTTTTAATGTTTGCACAATAATGGGAATATACATAATGACACTGAAGTGTACACTTTAAAATGGTTAAAATGGTAAACTTTATGTTATGTGTATTTTATCATGATAAAAATAGGTATAAGCAACTTCAAATATTAATTCAACAAATATATACCAAGATTTTATTTTATGCCAGACACTGTAATAGGTATTTGAGTATGAATGGTCAGTGCTATGAGTATACAGCTTGGGTTCCAAACCAGATTCGACCACTAACTAACTCTGTAATTGGTAAATAATTTCTCCTCTGTGGGCCTTAGGTTTTTAACTGTAAAATGAAACAGTCTGATTAAACCAAAGTTTAATTCATTCAGTGTACTTAGTAATATACCAATTCCTTGGCCACACTCAAGAGATAATGATTCATTGATTTGCAGAAGAATAATCATTAAAATGAATTTTAAACCTGTATTCCCAAGTAATTGTTGTACCAGTAGGCTGTAGGACACACTTTGAGAAATACTCTACCAGAAAATCTCAGGATTCTTTTAGCTCTAAAATCATATGAATCAATTTCATCCACTGTCAATCCACAGTTTCTGAAATTTCCCTATTAACTATTTTTTCTCCATAAAAATTTTATCTCCATTTTGCACCATTTTACCACCATTAGCACATTTATAAATATTAGTAAGGATTAATCCATCAGATTAAATAAACTTGAGAGATTTAGCACTGAGATAATGAGAAATCTCAGTAAGGCATATGACAACGTCAAGGTTACAAAAAGGCAATGGCCATATGGGAAAACAGAAAAGGAAAAGAAAGATGGGAAGGCACAGGGTACAATAATTGATTTATCAGGCTTTTCTTCCACCAACCCTACCCTGGATGAGTAAGCTATGAAAGTTATTAAAAAGCCCAGCCCATTTGATGTTCTTTCCCCCCGCAAAAAACTGAAAAGAAGTATGCATGTGACAGAGAGTATGCTAAAGATAGAATGTGAGTTAAGGGCAGAGTTGAGTTTTAGGGAACCAGAAGCTGTAATATCTTGGAAGACAATGCTTCCAATCTAGTTCTCAGGACACTGAGACTCATTAGAAGGTTTCTGTGAAATTTTCAGAAAGGAAAAATGCCTTTCATGAGTTAGCTAGATCAAGAAAGTCTAGCTCTTATTTGGATGAACATTTATTAATCTTTCATCTGAAAACAGAGTCAATACTCTTAATAGTTATGACAGGTCTCAAATTACATTTTGTATATAGAAAGAAGGAAGGAAGGAAGGAAAGTAAAAAGCCTTTTCAGTGGTGTTTTAGTCCTGTTTTCTGCTGCTATACAGCATATGACAGCCTGGGTAACTTATAAAGGAAAAGAAAGAAAGAAAGAAAAGACCTAAACAATTCCTTGAACTTTCAGAATACTAGAGATGGGGGTGAGGTTGGGTGGTGGCTGGGGAAGGATAGATTGGGTAAAGGGCATAAAGAAAAATCATGATTTGTAATAATAATATGCTTATAATAAATAATATTTTAAAAAGAAAAGAAGTTTATTTCTTACATTTCTGGAGGCTAGGAAGTTTGAGAGCATGGTTTGGGCATCTGGCAAGGCCCTTTGCACTGTGTCATAAAATGGCAGAAGGTCAAGTGAGAGCATGAGACAGAGAGAGGAAATCAGCCTAACTCAAAGGATGATCTTTTATCAGGAGTCCACTCGTGCAATAACTAACCTGCTCCCATGATAATGACATTAACCTATTCATAAGGGCAAAGCCTTTCATGACCTAATCACCTCTTAAAGGTCCCACCTCTTAATTCAACACGTTGATTTTAGGGGACATATTCAAACCATAGCAAGTGATGCTGCCTTTTTTTTTTTTTTAAGTAAATGTTGGCCAGTTGTATTATGCTTTCTGCTGCTGTTAGTAACACTGATGTGCTGGAAACTGTTGATGGGAACTCTGCAAAAGAGCTAGTGGCTAGAAATTTCAGGAAAAGTTGCCTACATCTTCCTCTGAGAATTTGACAAGGCACACTTCTGTGGGACCTCTCAGAGCCTTTAAAATGTTGAAGGCAAGTTTAACTTTGAGAAACACTGATTTTAATAAACTTACTTATACAGGATGTCTTTGCTACAAAGAACACCTGTAAACATCAAGATGCACAAATGTTATGGAAAACTAAACTGAGAAATGCTGAACTTGCATATTATTAGCTTATTCTCCACACCCCCTTGATAAAATAATGCCATACACAATCTGACAGGCCTACTGATACACCAAGCGGCAGGTAAACAGGAACTGGGGAGGCAGCGGGATGAGGTGTGCGCTCAGTCACAATTCTCATAATATCCTCCACTGTATTTCCTTCCCTCCAGACTGGATAATCCAGGCTGGAGGACATTGTTAATTTATCTTCTATTTTGCTTTTGGACTCAGTAAATGTCAAGTTTTAGTTTAGTTTTGTTTCGTTTTTCCTAGTAAAACCATTAGATACATTTCATCCATTCACATTCTAGTCTCCATATATTTTTAACTATATTTATAATTCTATTGCTTTGCCTTCCTTTACTGTATTTGATTATATTAATTGTGATCAATATTCCAGTTTACCAGTTCTCTTATCATCTCAGTCAAACTTGATCCATACCTCTCACCATATACAAAAATCAACTTAAATGGATTAAAGACTTAAATATAAAACCTGAAACTTTAAAACTCCTAGAAGAAAACATAAGAGAAACACTCCAGGATTTAGGACTGGGCAAAGATTTTATGAATAACACCTCTAAAGCACAACACAAGAAAAGATAAACAAATAGGATTATATCAAACTAACAAGCTTCATCAAGTTTCATCCTTCTACATATGGATATCCAGTTTTCCCAGCACCATTTATTGAAAAGGCAGTCTTTTCGCCAATGTACGTTCTTGGTGTCCTTGTCAAAGATCAGTTGGCTGTAAATACATAGGTCAATTTCTGGGTTCTCTACTCTGTTCCAGTTGTCCATGTGTCTGTTTTTATGCCAGAACCATGATGTTTTGGTTACTATATATTTGCAATATTGAAGTGAGGAAATGCAATGTCTTTGGCTTTACTTTTTTTGCTCAGGATTGCTTTGGCCATTAGGGGTCTTTTGTTGTTCCATATGAATGTTACGATTGCTTTTGCTATTTCTGTGAAGAATGTCATTGGTATTTTGATAGGGATCATATTGAATCTGTAGATGGCTTTGGGTAGAATGGACATTTTTACTACATGCATTCTTCCAATCCATGAACAAGGAATGCCTTTCCATCTTTTGGTGTCTTCTTTAATTTCTTTCAGTAGTGATTTGTAGTTCTCATTGTAACGATCTTTTACTTCCTTGGTTAGATTTATTCCTAGGTATTTTATTTTTTTGGTGACTACTATAAATGGGCTTGCTTTCTTGATCTCTTTTACTTCTACTTTGTTGTTGGAGTATACAAATGCCACTGATCTTTGTATATTGATTTTGTATCATGCAACCTTACAGAATTTGCTTATCAGCTCTAAGTTTTTTGGTAGAGTTTCTTGGGCTTTCTATATACAGAATCATGTCATCTGTGAACAGGGACAATTTGATTTCATCTTTACCAATATGGATGCCCTTTACTTCTTTCACTTGTAAAATTGCTATGGCAAGTGCTTCTTTTTTTTTTTTTTTTTTTTTTTTTTTTTTTTTTT
>NW_007727915.1:167218-178528 GCF_000696425.1 Galeopterus variegatus
CCTCGCTCAGCCAGTGAGCGGGAACCGGTCTGTATGTGGGATCCGAACCCTCGGCGGGAGCGCCGCCGCGCTTCCCAAGCAGCACACTGTAGCAGTGCGCCACCGGGCCGGCCCAAGTACTTCTAATACTATGTTAAATAGGAGTGGTAAAAGTGGGCATCCTGGTCTTGTTCCTGATATTACAGGGAAAGCTTTCAGCTTTTCCCCATTCAGGATGATATTCGCAGTGGGTTTATGATGTATGGATTTTATTATGTTGAGATACCTTCCTTCTATACTTAATTTGTTGAGAGTCTTTCTTATGAAACTGTTGAATTTTGTCAAATGCTTTTTCTGCATCTATTGAGATGATCATATGGTTTTGGTTTTTCACTTTGTTGATGTGGTGTATTACATATATTGACTTC
Source organism: Galeopterus variegatus (assembly GCF_000696425.1). Lineage (NCBI taxonomy): Eukaryota > Metazoa > Chordata > Mammalia > Dermoptera > Cynocephalidae > Galeopterus > Galeopterus variegatus. The sequence continues at coordinate 167,626 of NW_007727915.1, forward strand.
TGTATGTTGAGCCATGCTTGCATTCCTGATATGAATCCCACTTGATCATTGTGTATAATCTATTTTTTAGAAAAGAATATTTTTTTAAGTTACTTTTTCCTTATTAGCATGTTCATTATTATAAATCATGATTTTTCTTTATGTCCTTTACCTGACCTATCCCTCCCCAAACCCTCTCCTTCCCTTCCCAAACCTCCTTCCTCCCTCCGCCATCTCTAGTAATCTTAGGTGTGGTATATAATCTTTTTGAAATGTTGCTGTATACTGTTTGTCAGTACTTTGTTGAGGATTTTAACATCTCAATACATTGAGGATATTGGCATTGTAGTTTTCTTTTTTTATTGTATCTTTGTCTGGTTTTGGTATCAGGGTGTAGTTGGCTTCATAGAATGAGTTTGGGAGAATGGTTTCTGTTTCAATTTTTTGGAATAGTTTGGAAAAATTGGTATTAATTCCTTTTTAAAGGTTTGGTCAAATTCAGCATCGAAGCCATCTGGTCCTGACTTTTCTTTTTTGGAAGATTTCTGATTACTGCTTCAATTTCATTGCTTGTTATTGGTCTGTTCAGTTTTTCTATGTCTTCTTGCTTCAATCTTGGTCATTTGTATGTGTCAAGAAATTTATCCATTTCCTACAGGTTTTCAAATTTGTTGGTGTATAGTTGTTCATAGTAATCTCTAATGATTCTTTGTATTTTTCTGATATCAGTTGTGATTTCCCCTTTTTCATTTTTGATTTTTTTATTTGGGTCTTCTCTCTTCTTTCAGTTGGCAAGTAGTTTGTCTATTTTGTTTATTTTCTCAAAAAAACAACTTTCTGTTTCCTTGATCTTTTGTATCATATTTTTGGTCTCTATTTCATTTAGTTCTGCTCTGATTTTAATTATTCCTTTCTGTGTACTAACTTTGGGATTGGATTTTTGTTGTTTTTCTAATTCCTGGAGGTATGACATTAGGTTATTTATTTGAAGTCTTTCTATTCTCTTGATGTAAGCATTCGTTGCAATAAACATTCCTCTTAGTAGTGCTTTTGCAATATCGCCTAGGTTTTGGTATGATGTGTTCTTATCATTAGTTTTGAGAAATTTTTTGATTTCCTGTTTGATTTCTTCTTTAATCCATATATCATTCAGAAGCATGTTGTTTAATTTCAAGTATTTGTGTGATTTCCAAAGTTTTATTTGCTGTTGTTTTCTAGTTTTAATCCACTGTGGTCTGTGAAGATGCATGAAATGATTTCAATTTTTCTAAATTTACTGATATTTGATTTGTGACCTAATATGTGATCTATATGGGAGAATGTTCCATGTGCTGGTAAGAAGAATGTATGCTCTCTATTTGTTGGGTGAAATGTTATATTCACAAGTCCAATTGGTCTAGAATGTAGTTTAAATCCTGTGTTTTCATATTGATTTGTTGCCTAGATGATCTGTCCTATGCAGTCAAGGTGATTTTCAGGACTACAACTATTATAGTACAGAGGTCTATATCTCTCTTTAGGTATAATAATGTTTGCTTTATAAATCTGGATACATCAATGTTGGGAGCATATATATTTATGATTGTTATATCATCTTTGTGGATAGAGCCCTTTATCATTATATAATGGTCTTCATTGTCTCTTTTTATAATTTTTGGTTTAAGGTCTATTTTATCTGATATACAAATAGCTACTCCTGCTCTTTTTTGGTTTCCATTTGAGTGGAAAAAATCTTTTTCTATCATTCCACTATTAGTCTGTGAGAGTCTTTACAGGTGAGGTGGGTTTATTGCACATACATATAGTTGGGTCTAGTTTTTTAATCCAGCCAGCCAGTCAATGTCTTTTGAGTGGGGAGTTCAATCCATTAACATTTAGTATTGCTATTGAAAGATATTGTCTGATTCCTGTCTTGTAATTTCTATTGTGTGGTTGTTTTAAGTATGTTTTATTCCTTTCTTTCCCTGTTGTTCATTAACTTAGAAGTTTGTTGGATTTTTCAACTGGAATAGTATAGTTTCTTCCTCTTTCTTGTTTGCCTATGTCTTTTAATAATGGGATTTATTTTTACCAGTGTATTCATGGTGGGAGTTATTATTATTATTATTGATTTGGATTCCAGGTGCAGAACTCCCTTGAGGGTTTCTTGTATGGCTGGTCATGTGGCACTGAATTCCCATTGTTTTTGTTTATCTAGGAAATACACTTTATCTCTTTCATACCTGAAGGATAGCCTTGTTGGGTATAATATTCTTGGCTTGCAAGTTTTTTTTTTTCTTTTGTTACTTTAAATATATCATCCCATTCTCTTCTGGCCTGTAGTGTTTTGGGTTGAATCAGTTTGGGGATCTTTGAGCTTATTGAATCTGGAAATCCATTTTTCTACTAATACCAGGGAAGTTTTCTGCTATTATCTCATTGAATAGGTTTTCAATGACTTTTTCTTTTTCTTCCCCTTCTGATACACCCATGATTTGGATGTTTGTATGCCTGAGGCTGTCTGATACCTCTCAATGATTTTCTTCATTTTTGCAAACATTATTATTATTATTATTATTATTATTATTATTATTATTATTATTATTGGTCTGTTTGGGTTATTTCAAAAACACTGTCTTCAAGATCAGAAATTCTTTCTTTTGCTTGTTCTATCCTGCTGCTAAGACTCTCAAATGTTGTTTTTATTTCATGGAATGAGTCTTTCAGTTCCACGATTTCTGCTACATCCTTTTTCTTGGCATTAATCTCTTTGTAGATTTCCTCCATCATATCTTGAATTGTTTTTCTTATTTCATTGTGTTGTCTATGTGATTCTTACTGTATCTGACTATTGTTGCTCAGAATTCTTTTTCAGACATTTCAAGGGTTTCTTGTAGATTAGGATCTTGTATTTGAGCTATTGCATTCCTTTGGGGTGTCATAGTTTCTTGTTTTTTTCATATTTCTAGTATCCTTACGTTCACGTTTGGTCATCTGGTGGAACAGTTGATCCTTCAGTTACTCAAGTTTCTTTTGAGGAGGGAAAATCTCTTCTGAAGATTTGTTTTATGTTGCCTGTTGAGTGGGATGTTTCAGTTTTGATTCCAGGTAGACTCTATAGTTCCAGAAGTTTCAGAAATACTCAGGTGTTCCAGGTAGAGTCAGCAGACTAGGGAGTGCTGACGGGTGTTGTGTGATGGAGGGTGACAGGAACCACATGGAATGGGCTCCGAGTATTGTGGCCTAGCAGCACTGGGCTCCCATAGTGGAAGCTGTGAAGGCTGTAGCTCCAGAGGTTGTGGACTGATGCTGTGAGATTTCTGTCACCTAACCACATGGGGCAGGACTGCAGTGGGTGCAGCTGGGCAGAGGCCATGTGGGGCAGTGATCTTGCAGCAGCTGCCTGGTAGCTAAAGCCTTCTGTGATGGAGAACACAAAGGGCAGGGCTCTGAGGGCTGTTGCCAGGAGGCTCAAGGCTCTTAGAGTGAAGGATACACACTGGGGAGTTGACTTCTCGGGCTGCTGTCCAGCATTTTAAGTCTCCTGGGGTGGGAGCTGCAAGGGGCAAGGCTCGTGAGGCTGGTGCAGAGCCTCTGAGGCCTCTCATAGGGAAAGCTGTGAGGGACGGAGCTCTCAGGGCTGTTTCTGGGCTGCTGAGGCCTCTCCCAGCTCCAGCCATGGGAGGCAGGACTCCTGGCACTGGTGTAGAGGTTCTCAAGTCACTCCCAGTGACAGCCAAGAGGAGCTGGGCTCTGGGGCTAGTGCCAGACCACTCGGGGCTCTTCTAGTGAAAGTCTTGATGGGTGGGACTTCTCGTGCTATTGCTGGATTGCTGATGCCTCTCCCTCTGAGAGCCATGGGGGGCAGGGCTCCTGGGGCCTGCAAAGAAGAGCTCAAGTTGCTCTTGGCAGGAGTTACAAGAGGTGGGGCTTCTTGGGCTGGTATAGAGGTGCTCAAGCTTGTACCAGAGAGAGCTGTGAGGGGAGGAGCTCCCTGGGTTGGTGTAGAGTCTCTCAAGTTACTCCCAGTGAGAGCTGTGAAGGACAGGGCTCCTAGGGTCAGTGCTGAGCCACTAGGGCCTCTCCTGGTAAAAACCATGAGAGGCCGGGCTCCTGGTGCTTATTGCCAACTTGCTGAGTCCTCTCCCTGTGAGAGCCATGGAGGGCAGGGCTCCGGGGCTGGCATGGATAAGCTCAAGTTGCTCCCAGCAGGAGTTGTGAGCGGTGGTTTTCCCAGAGTTGGTGTAGAGTCTCTCAAGTCACTTCCAGAAAGAGCTGTGAGAATCAGGGTTCCTGGGGATGGTGCCAAGCCCCTGGGGCCTCTCCCCACGAAAACAGTGAGGAGTGGAGCTCCTGGTGCTATTGCTGGGTTGCTGAGGCCTCTCCCTGTGAGAGCCATAGGATGTGTGGCTTCTGGAGCCAGTGTAAAAGACCTCAAGTTGCTCTCAGTGGAAGCACAGAGGGCGGGACTCATGGGACCAGTGTGAAGGAGCTCAAGTCACTCTGGGCCGAGACACAGAGGGTGGGGCTCCCAGGCCAGTGTGGAGGGCCACTGTGGAGGAGTTTAAGTTACTCCTGGCAGGAACTGAGAAGGAGGGCCTTTCTTAGGGCTGCTGCAACACTGCTTACTCCCCACTCCCTCCAGGCAACCCCAGGTACACTCTCTTGAATTTCTCTATTTCTCAAGGGGAAAGAAACTGCTATTTACATGACAAGCATCTTACAGAAATGACCTCATCTATCCCACAATAGCCTTAAGAGGAAGTGACACACCAGAAGGGGAAAGGTGAGGGGTGAGGCTAAGTTTGAATTTGAAAATTATTGAGAAGTTGACATAGGTTGCATTCAGAAATGACACGTAGGCTTAGATTTAGGATTAGGGTTAAGCTCTCTGCACCTTTGTCAATAGAGGCAATGAGCCTCTGTTCCATATCTAACCCTGACCTTGAGAGTTATTATTATTCTCATTTGATGGATAAGGGTTATGAAGACAGTGCTAACAAGTGCCAGAGATTCATCCCAGCTCAGTCTTACTCTAAAGTCACTGCTCTTTTGTTCTGTAAATTATATTATGTTCAATTTGTGCTCAAATCTCTTGGAAACACAGTTCTTTCGGGCACTGAACCTAGGCTTGTGGGCTCATAATAATTTGCATGAACTAATAGCCATGATTCCTACCACTGCTCCTTTTGAAACCTGAAAATGAAATCATTCCTTTAAGACCTGCGGAACAGTGGTTCTCAAATACCAATCCACAGAAAATTTTTTTTTCACAGAAATGGAAAATACATAAACAATACAGTGAGATTTTCCACAAGGCAAAGTACATTCCACTTAAGCAGCAATCTTTTATTCTGAGTTTAGATTCTTTCTTTAGGGGAGGTCAGAAAATTAAAATGTTCTTTTAAAAAATTAAATAATTGTAATAGTAGATGTAATTGTTTGCTGATTTGCTTTAATGTATTTGGCAAAATACAACCCTTTCTACTTTTTATTTATGAAATGTTTTCTGGACTGTGAAACTTAAGTCTGGGGTACTCTTTCTGTGATGACCTACTCTAATTTTTCTGAATGTATTCTAGGAATTTAAGAACCCTTAACTGAGAAGAAAATCAGAGGCAAACACAGTAGCACTTTGCATTTCCTCTGCCTAAACTGTTAGTGGTGGCTACACCTGGTATCCCTAAGGTGCCAGTCAGGACACAAAACACTAAATCCGCAAATGCCTGCCTTGTGAGTTTGACTGCATTGCCTAACTTTGCAGTAGTGTTTTGTTAACCGGAGTAATACTGTAGTTTTCCCAACCAATGAAGACTTAGAGGACAGGAATATCTTTACTCACATATATAATGATGCAGAGGAGACCTTTAGTAACATTTCTGATTATACAGGTGATACACATAATTTCATATGACCACAAATCTTTACCACAGAAATGATCCTTAAAAATCATAGTCCTGGCCTGAGATCCACAGAGACCATGCACCCCATGGCACCATCACGTGACCGAGCAGGTAGGCGTTGTCGCTGCTGGACCCCATCCACAGCCTGGCCGAGTTAGCGCCAACCAGAGAGGCGCCCCACCAGAGAGGCCCGAGTCCTGTGGAGACCACATGCCCTGTGGTGCCAGCACGCAACCTAGCAGGAAAGCCTCGCAACTGCCAGAACCCATCCCCAGCCTGGCTGAGCGTGTGAGGACCAGAGAGGCACCTCCTTGGAGAGGCCCAAAACCTGGGGAGACCACACACCTGAGGCACCAGTGAGCAACTGAATAGACACTGAGGCATCCGTGCCAAATTGGCAGCCCCAGCAGCATCCTAGCCAGAAAATAGTGTCAAGCCAGTGAACCATGAAATCCCTTACCACAATGACTAAACATCAAATGAAAGATACAAGAAATATGAGAAATCATAAAAGTACATCATCAAAGGGTAATAACCCTCAAGATCAAGATCCTATAGAACAAGAAGCCCTTAAAATGTCTCACAAGGAATTTTGAGTGATAATTCTAAGGAAAATAAATGAGATATAAGAAAACTCAGCCAGACAACATGACAAAATGAGGAAAAGTATACAGTACCTGAAAGAAGAAATGTACAAGGAATCAATGCCCTGAAAAAGAATGTAGTAGAGCTTGCCAAGCTGAAGAAATCATTCAATGAAATAAAAAACACAACAGAGAATTTAAGCAACAGGGTTGCAGAAGCCCGAGGGAACTTCTTTTTTTTTTTTTTTTTTTAGGCCACAACAAAGTACATTTAATTTAATATTTCTTTGATGAGTCAGAGGGCACTTCAAGATCTTGCTGTGCCTCCAGGTCATCATTATAAACCACTATTGATACTGGTGAGGCATGGGAGATAGTTAATGAAGAGATCTGGTCAACAGAACACAGGAAAACAGGGAGTCTGATGTTTTTAGACATTTATGTCAGGGTGTTTTCCTTTCAATTTCAATCTCTTTATATCCCTGGGGATGCTCAGAGTTCACTACTGCCTCTCCTATCTAGGCCAGACCTTGGTTACATCATAGCAGGATTTCTCAAGGTTTCCTTATTCAAAGATTCTACTGGCATCTGTAGTCCTCTCCTTTATTTTCATGCATTCAGTATTTTTTCTATTAAATATATGCATAACAAATCTCCTTCCCACCTTTCTTTTTCCCCTGTACACAAGGCCGCTATCTCGATATACAACCAAACAGAATGCTTAGAAAGTATCTATGTGTGTGGAATTGTGGAAAGAGAATTAGATATGACCCCTGGCTTCCCAGATTTACTATCTCAAATATGCTGATGCAACCAGAGAATGGTTGTCGAGAACATTCAAGAAACTCCAACCCAACGGACAGAGCCAGCAAGGTACTAGATGATACACAGGTCCAGGGCTTCCTAGCCAGCTGAATAAGACCAGTTTAAAGTTTACTCTTCTATTATTGCTTTTTTGTGAAGTACGTTATTCACTTTCCTCTTAAATTATAGAGCACAAAATTAAACTGTAGCAGAGTGTTTACCAGTGTAGGGTATAATGAGAAGGTTACTTGTGGTTTCAACATTTTGTATTTTTTGCCAGAAATATTTCAAACAGTGGTCGGGTAGTTCATTTGGTGAGCAAATAGGTAATAATGAAGCCAAAAGATTGAGTTCAGTACCCTGGCACTATGCTGCAAGGTTATCCTTCTGAAATGAAGGGCAAATAGTATATTTCTCAGACAAACAAAAACTGTGGGAGTTCACTACCACACAACCACCCTTACAAGAAATTCTCAAGGGAATGCTGGGTTTGGTACCTGAAAAATAACTACCACTACCATAAAAACTCAAGCAAAATCAAAACCCACTAGTAAAATAAAAATACCAACAATGAAGAGAAAAAACAAGACTATCTACAGCCTAAAGAACCAACAAATACAGAAGACAAATAGTTAATTGGAAAGAAAGAAAAAAAGACAGTTAAGACATCCAAATAAATATCAGTAAAATGCAAGGAGTAAATCAGCACTTTTCAATAACAACTCTTAATGTAAAAGGATTAAATTCCCCAATCAAAAGACACAGACTGGCTGACTGAATTAAAAAGGAGGACCCAACTATACGCTGCCTTCAAGAGACCCACCTCACCTATAAAGACTCACACAGACTAAGAGTGAAAGTATAGAAAAAGATTTACCATGCAAACAGGAATGAAAAACAAGTTGGAGTAGCTATTCTTATATCTGACAAAATAGATTTTTAACTAAGAACCATAAAAAGAGATAATTAGGGCCACTACATAATGATGAAAAGATTCATCCATCATGAAGACATAACAATCATAAATATATATGCATCCAATGTCGGAGTAGCCAGATTTATAAAGCAAACTCTATTAGACCTAAAGAAGGAAATAGACACTAGTACCATAAAAGCAGGGGACCTGACACCCCACTCTAAATATTGGACAGATCATGTAGGCAAAGAATCAGCAGAGAAACATAAGATCTAAACAAAACTCGAGATCAATTGGACTTGGCAGATATCTACAGAACATTCGATCCAACAACCTCAGAATATTCATTCTTCTCATCAGCACATGGATCACTCTCCAGGATAGATCACATGTTAGGTCACAATCAAGTCTCAACAAATTCAAAAATTGGAATTATCCCATGTATTTTTTCAGACCACAATGGATTAAATTAGAATTCAATAACAAAGGAAATTCTGGAAACCATACAAACACATGGAAATTAAACAGCATTCTACTTAATGACATATGGGTCCAAGAAGAAATCAAACAGGAAATCAAAAAATGTATTAAAACTGGGATGAGCCCGTGGCACACTCGGGAGAGTGCAGCGCTGGGAGCGCAGCAGCGCTCCCGCTGCGGGTTCGGATCCTATATAGGGATGACCGGTGTGGTCACAGCGCTCACTGGCTGAGCGCAGTGCAGCCGGTCTCAAAAAGGACAAAAAAAAAAATGTATTAAAACTAATGAAAACAACGATACATCATACTGAAACCTGTGGGATACTGCAAAAGCAGTATAAAGGGGGAAATATCGCATTAAATGCTTACTTCAGGAGAATGCAAAGATGGCAAGTGAAGAACCTAACACTTCACCTTAAAGAACTTGAAAAACAAGAACAATCCAAACCCAAAGCAAGGAGATGGAAAGAAATCATTAAGATCAGAGCAGAACTTAATGAAATTGAAACCCAAAAAACAATACAAAAGATCAATGAATCAAAAAGTTGGCTATTGAAAAGATAAATAAAATTGACAAACCATTAGCACAGCTAACTAAAAAAAGAGAGAAGACCCAAATGACAAAAATTAGAAATGAAAAAGGTGATATTACAACTGATACATATGAAATACAAGGAATCATTCGACTACTGTAAACAACTATATGCCAACAAATTTGAAAATCTGGAGGAAATGGATAAATTTCTGGACACACAAACCACCAAAACTGAGCAACAAACATGTAGAAATTCTGAACAGACTAATAACAATAAAAGAGACTGAAGCAATTTTCAGAAGGCTCCCAACAAAGAAAAGCCCAGGACCAGATGGATTCACAGCAGAATTCTACCAAACATTCCAAGAGGAATTGGCACCAATTCTCCACAAACTATTCCAAAAGATTGAAACAGAGGCAATTCTCCCAAACTCATTGTGTGAAGTAAACATCACCCTGATATCAAAAACAGGTAAAGATACAACTGAAAAAGAAAACTACAGGCCAATATCCTTGATGAATATAGATGCAAAAATCATCAATAAAATATGAGCTAACAGAAATCAGCAACACATACACAAAATTATACACCATAATCAAGTGGAATTAATCGTAGGGATGCAAGGTTGGTTCAACATACGCAAAACAATAAATGTGATACACCATATCAATAAAATCAAACACAAGGACCATATGATCATCTCTATAGATGCTGAAAAATCATTTGATAAAATTCAACACTTGTTCATGATAAAGACTCTCTACAAGTTGGGTATAGATGGAAAAGATTTCAACATAAACCCACTGCCAATATCATCCTGAATGGGGAAAAGCTGAAAGCTTTTCCTTTAAGAACAGGAACTAGACAAGGATGCCCATTCTCACCACTCCTATTCAACATAGTGTTGGAAGTACGAGCCAGAGCAATCAGAGAAGAGAAGGAAATAAAAGACATCCAGATAGGAAAAGATGAAGTCAAACTGTCCCTGTTTGCAGATGACATGATCCTATATATCAAACAGCATAAAGCCTCTACAAAAAAAAACTCTTGGAGTTGATAAATGATTTCAGAAAGGTTGTGGGATACAAAATCAACACACAAAAATCAGCAGCATTTCTATTCTCCAATAGTGAACATGCCGAAAGAGAAATCAAGAAAGCCTGCCCATTTACAGTAGCCACCAAAAAGTAAAATACTTAGGAATTGAGTTAACCAAGGACAGGAAAAATCTCTATAAAGAGAACTACAAACCACTGCTGAGAGAAATTAAAGAGGACACAAGAGGATGGAAAGATATCCCATGCTCTTGGATTGGAAGAATCAACATTGTGAAAATGTCCATACTACCCAAAGTGATATACAAATTCAATGCAATCCCCATCAAAATTCCAATGACATTTTTCTCAGAAATGGAAAAAACTATCCAGACATTTATATAGAATAACAAAAGACCATGCATAGCCAAAGCAATTCTGAGCAAAAAAGTAAAGCTGGAGGCATAACACTACCAGACTTTAAACTATACTACAGAGGTATAATAACCAAAAAAATGTGTCTGTTTTTATGGCACTGGCATAAAAACAGAGACACTGATCAATGGAATAGAACAGAGAATCCAGAAATCAACCCACACACCTACAGCCATTTGATCTTTGACAAAGGCACCAAGCCTACACACTGGGGAAGAGACTGCCTCTCCAAGATCTTTGACAAAGGCACCAAG
>NW_007727915.1:178544-196332 GCF_000696425.1 Galeopterus variegatus
CACCTACAGCCATTTGATCTTTGACAAAGGCACCAAGCCTACACACTGGGGAAGAGACTGCCTCTCCAAATGGTGCTGGGATAAGTGGATATACATATGCAGGAGAACATACCTCTCACCATATACAAAAATGAACTCAAAATGGATTAAAGAATTAAATATACACCCTGAAACAATAAAACTTCTTAAAGAAAACATAGGAGTAACACTTCATGAAGGCTGTGCCCAGTCCTACTTCTTGAAGTGTTACTCCTATGTTTTCTTTAAGAAGTTTTATTGTTTCAGGGTGTATATTTAATTCTTTAATCCATTTTGAGTTCATTTTTGTATATGGTGAGAGGTATGTTCTCCTGCATATGTATATCCACTTATCCCAGCACCATTTGGAGAGGCAGTCTCTTCCCCAGTGTGTAGGCTTGGTGCCTTTGTCAAAGATCAAATGGCTGTAGGTGAATGTACATCTTACGAAGGATTAATATCCAGAATATATAAGGAACTGAAACATTTTTACAACAAGAAAAAAAAAGTAACCCAATTAAAAAATGGGCAAAAGAGCTAAATAGGCATTTCTCAAAGGAAGATATACGAATAGCCAACAGACACGTGAAAAAATGCTCAACATCACTCAGTGTTCGGGAAATGCAAATCAAAACCACACTGAGATACCATCTCACCCCAGTTAGAATGGCTAATATACCAAAGGCTGTGAACGATAAATGCTGGTGAGGTTGTGGAGAAAAAGGAACTCTCATTCATTGCTGGTGGGACTGCAAAATGGTGCAACCTGTATGGAAAATGGTGGGGACGTTCCTCAAACAATTGCAGATAGACCTACCATATGACCCAGCTATCCCACTGCTGGGAATATACCCAGAGGAATGGAAATCATCAAGTTGAAGGTATACCTGTTCTCCAATGTTCATTGCAGCACTCTTTACAATAGCTAAGAGTTGGAACCAGCCCAAATGTCCATCATCAGATGAGTGGATACGAAAAGGTGGTATATCTACACAATGGAATAATACTCTGCTATGAAAAGGAATAGAATGCTGCCATTTGCAACAACATGGATTGACATAGAGAAAATTATATTAAGTGAAACGAGTCAGGCACAGAAAGAGAAATATCACATGTTCTCACTTATATGTGGGAGCTAAAAATAAATTTAAAAATACACAAATAAACTGGGGGGAGGGGGGAGGGAAGAAGACACAGCAATTACAATTCCTTGAAGTTGATACGATAAACGAACAGATATGAGGTTGTTGGGAGGGAGGGGGAGAGAGGGAGGAGAGAGGGAGGTTTCAGTAATGGGCCACAATAATCAACCACATTGTATATTGACAAAATAAAATTTTTTAAAAAATCAATCCTGTGACCTGGTTTTACACATGAATAATTTGAGGCTCCTCAGATGGACAGCTGGGTCTACTAGAGATAAATAGTAAAGCTGCCGATTGTGAGAATTGTAGTTCAGAAAAGTTAATTTATTTGTTCCAGGTGAAAACCATTGTAATCAAAGACATACAAAGTGTAGATGGTAGTGTAAAGGCTTTCTTAAATTTTAGTTTGCTTTCCTGTGAAAGAGAGATTTTTAAAAAAGTACTTACACCTAATTTCTTCAGATAAGCCTGGTACTTACTCCAATAATCCAGAAAACTGGCACAAATCTTCACTTTAGCTTAGACACAGTCCTAGAAGAATTGATGCAATGGAGTTTAAACCCTAAGGAAGCTTACCATCAGGATCAGAGGAGACTCAATAACCAACTTCAATGATATCTTAATTTTAACCATGCCTCCTTCAATAAACAGACAAAAGCAGTCTCACATCCTTCTTTAATATTATTTAAAGTTTAAAAATAGATTAAATATCATGACTAAAAATGAATAAAAGAAATAGTGATTTTAGAATAAAATTTATTTTTATCTTGAAAATAAAAATAAAAATGCACGTATACATATAGTTAATTTTGACTATATATTATCTAGATGGTAAGCTCTCAGGACCTACCTAGTACCTGGCACTAGTTGGTGATGAAAAAATATTCGTTTATGGGTAAATAAATAAGTGAAATAGTAACAGAAAAACCAGATTAAAATGGGCTGAGAAGTAAATAAGAGGTAAAGAAGAGAAGACAGCCTTATTAAACCAATTCTGTTATTATCTTTGCACTCCCAGTGCCTAACACAAAGCATGTTGCATGGTACTTATTCAATACTTAACTATTTAATTGATTAATGTAACTGTTGAGACTAATGGATTTCCACAATTTTTCTGTCTTAGCTAATGTTGAAGATAGAGCACAATGTAGATCACCTTAAATATCAAGTCTATTGTTTTGATAACTAATCATAGTCAGAGAAACAAACCAGCTTTGCAAATGATACTATTAAGTATATTATATTATTGGAAATGCCTTTTCTAGATACTTATGCTCCTTCAGCAATTCTAATGATTCTCACCTCCCCTTGGCTTCCCAAACACATATTTCTTCCCCCACCTTGTTATGACAGCCATTTTAGAGGAATCTGCTTATTTATTTCCAGAAGTCTCTGCAACTAAAAATCTATCTAAAATACAACCAGTGGCATAGGTTGTGATGAGGTTAAGCAGCAGACAAGAAAACTTAAAAGTGCTTAAGCCTTGGCCTCATCTTATTCTGACTATATTTGTTTTTCCAAACCTCTCTTTAGGTGTGAACCATTTCATCACACTGCTGAGTAAAATCAAAATTACATTTTCAGAGCTAATGCATAGAAGCTACTGATTTGAGGTAAACTATCTCATTAGATCATTTGTTAGAAAATGATTGTCTTGTTCAACTCAGAGCCTGAATTGGGCAATGGCAGAGGTGGTGAAGATTTTCCTGCCTCTACCAGGCCAAGTTTAGGCCCCAAACCCTGGATGAAGCATGGCTTGTGATAGGAGAGAGAAAGAGAACAACTGTGGGGTATTTTGTAACCATTCACAAATGAGGGGTTGAAATTACAGCTGGTAAAGAAAGAACTAAAATGTTTCTTGATCTCTACCTGAAGACCAGCATTGACTGGGTTTTTGCTTTTTTTTTTTTAGTGGTTTTTAGATGCCTCTGACCACGTCCCATGGGAGCAATAACCAGGCTCAATGGATTGGAGAGAAACTGGTGAATTTCTCTCTTGAGCGATATCTTTAAGAAAACCCACTTTCTCTGTCCATTTGTGTTTCTGTTTAATATTGGTAGGTATAGTCATGATGCTCTTTCTGGCCTGATTCTCCAGAACACATTTTGGCTTAGTTGCGGGCTTTAATGAAACTATGCTAAGACAGGTTTGGAATATAACCAAATGTGACAGTTTAAACCAAAGCAAAGGGCTCATTTTCACTAAGGGGATATTAAGTTTTTAATGTATAGAAAAGTCAACTAACCCTCTTTTGAAAGACTAATGTTTTCATTAAGAGCTGTGCCTATTTCAAGAAACCAAATTCAGATTCCTATATATCACTGGGTCAACTGGTAGATTTTTAGTTAAGCTACTGGTTACCGGTTAAACTACTGGTTTCTTTATATATTTTATTTGTTATATCAGACATTGACTTAACTAATTTACTGGCAGTGACCAAATCAATTAATTCTTAATTTTTGCTTAATGTGTTAGGACTATTTATCTGAGAAAGAATATAGCAGTTGCTCTACCACAAGTTCTCTGTTAGACAGGTTAATGTGGATATTCTTGCTATTCCGAAGTACTATTTGAGAGTGAAAAACATAATGATATTGAGATTTCCAGTACTGCTCTGACACAATTTCTCTGTCACCAACTGGGTGTTCTACAATTCAATTAGATTCTAACACTACCCAGAGTTAATGCAGACCCCACAAAGGCAAGTCCTTCACAAGTCTGCCAGCACTTCATATGCCAGCTTCAAGTTTCACATGTGCCTAAACTACTTGCACTTCTTCCTGGATGGCTACAAATTCAGGACTTCCCATAACCCCCTCAGGTTAGACAATTCACTAGAATGACTCACAGAATTCAGGAAAGTACTATGCTTATGATGACCATTTTATTATAAAGGACACAAATGAGTAGTCAGATGAAGAGATATATGGGACAAGGACTGGGAGTGCCCTGAGTGCAGGAGCTTCTGTCCCAGTGGAGTCAGGGTGTGCTGACCTCCTGGTATATCAATATGTTCATCCACCAGGAAGCTCCTCTGAGCTTTAATGTCCAATATTTTATCCAGAATACATTAGGTAGGCATGATTGATTAAATCATTGGCCACATGACTGAACTTAATCTCCAGCCTCTTTCCCTTCCCATGAGGTTGGACTGACTCTCTAATCACATGGTTGGTCTTCTTGGTGACCAACCCCCATCCTGATGCTTGAGTCACTCCCCTTGAGTCACTTCTTTAGCATAACAAATATACTCTTATCATTCAGGAAATTCTGAGAGTTTTTGAAGTTCTGTGCAAGAAACCCAAAGCAAAGACCAGATGTAATTCTTTACTACACCACCCTAACACAAGGAGGTACACATAACACAGAAAAAAAGTTGAATGTATTTCCTCTTAGATAATTTTGATGGCAACTGAAAATTGTGTTCAGACCTAAGTCAACACAATAAATCTGAACTGTTATTGTATACTATAAACTACAAGCTGTCAATTGATGTAGCATTCTATACAGAGAATATTGGATAACAGAGTTCAACTTATTTACTTACACGCATTGTCTACTCATTTATTCAACATACATTTTTTGAGTGTCCACTATGTTGCAGGTAGTGGGGCTAGGCATTATAAACACAAAAGCAAACAAATCTAATATTCAAGTGGGGCAGACATACAATAAACAAATAAATACAATAATCACAAATTATAAAGTGTCATGAGGGAAAAATTCAAGGTAATATATTAGAAATGAACTTGTGTCTGTAGGGGGTGGGGAGCTTTTTAGCTAAGGGGTCAACTTTGAGAACAGAAGGATTTTAAAATTGAAGGAAGAGACAAAAGAGCTGTTGCAAGAACATTCCAGGCAGAGGGATCAGATACTGCAAAGCAGCTTTGAAGTGATTTTAATTCCACAAAGTAATTAAGTTTGAGGACAATGCTGTGCTCTGTACCTGCATTGAATCAACAATAGGTCAGAAGAGGGAGTGTTGTTTCCTCTTGGGGAACAGAATAAAGAAAGTATAAGTACGACACAGTCCAGTGCAGCCAATCTCTATATCCTCCTCTTTGATTCCCCATCTTGCCTTGTCCATTGACTTCCAGGGCACTACCACCGTAACTTTTTGATGGCGGCTACTGTTCTTTTTGCTGTAGGTACAGGTGCCATTGGATGGTTTGGATAATCCCAAGGAGGAAGAGAAAATGCTGCTCCATTAAAAGGAAGTGGTGGTTTTATAAAATGGAATGAACATACAAGAGACTGCTGGGGTTTGTGGTTTAAATGTCATTTTTAGTGCAGATGACATCTCTGGTAACTTTGATATTCCTAGAATGACAGAGAACACATTGTGTCCCTGTATTTGTTTTCCATTTCTTCCTTAACATAAAAGAATTTTTAACTTAGCATGTGGCCACCTGGAATAATGATGACAATTTTTAGCTTCTCTTGCAGCTTGGCAGGGCCATGTCACTGATTTCTAGCCAGTGGGTTGCAAGTAGAAAATATATTTACAATTTCTAGTCATCCACTTAAAAGGAAGAAGCATTCCTCCCCTCCCCCATTTCCCAACCCTACTAGCTGCAATGCAAATGTGATAAGATACCTTTAAAAACAAAACTTTAGACAAGTTAAATTTAACACAGTTTATTTGAGCAAAGAATGATTCATGAATTGGCAGCACTCAGAACCAGAAGGGGTTCAGAGAGCTCTGCTTTAGTAGTGCGAGCAGCAGGCTTTTACAGACCGAATGTGGAAAGAAGGTAAAGAAATCACTTGATTGCCTACAGCAAGTCATTTGCCTTATTTGGGTGGAAAGTCCCTAGGTAGATTTTAGTTGGCAGTTTCTGACTGGTTAAGCTTAAGTTTCATTTTTACAATTTACATTGGGCTTCGGTTTTCTTATGTAGGAACCCAAGGCACTAGAGCTATATCAGTCTTATATCCTCCCAATTTTTTTTTTTTAACAAGACCTTGCATCATTTAGATTAGGGAAGCATCCAAGAAATGGTGGTGTTACAAGACAGGAGTCTGGAAGCCCAAAAATTTTGCAAAGAAAAGGCATCATACTTGCTAAGACTTTTACATGAAAGAGAAATACATTTTTATGTAGTCTAAGCCACATATCTATTAACCACAGCATAACTCATAGCTTAATGGATCTATACTTGTCAGGATAGATTCAAAGGAAAAAAATGTGAAATATTTGAAGGAAACTTTGGAGAAATCTAGCCACCTAATTATGAGTAGTAGCCACAGAGTTCATGTAACTATGGCACAGGTTTCAGATAAAATGCAGTGTACATTTTCATATATACATTCTAGTAGTACTCTATAAATAATGTTTAGTGAATCATTTTGACTAAAATGTAGAAACTCAGTCTGTCAGCACTGGTATTTTTATTCAGTAGAACTGAATGTGCTGGGCTCTTCATGAGAGCCATAATAAATCTGGACCAAGGAATATTTAAATACACACACACACACACACACACATTTTTTTTTATATGCGTCTTAGTAAAAAAGTTAAACTTGTTTAGTGACATAGGGCAGGAACGGGATTTCAGACCATTTTTAATCCAGTATTACATGTTTTACTTCATGCAAAGATGGTGTGGGGAGTTTATAGTAGGGTCACTTCGTTTATGCTTGCATTCTCTAAGCCCGTAACTTGGACCATCTTTTCTTCAAACTGATTTATTAATTTATGCCCTCTTATTAGATTAGGATTTTAAAAGGTATGAGTGCTATCAGTCTTATTAGAAGTTGTGGATATTAAATATTGTTTAGAAAAGTCTGAAAAATCTCACCATTACAGGCCAGACTCAAATTTGAAGAGATCCTGATAAAAAGAAGACACTGGGGTCAGAAAAACAGCCCTAATGACAGCCCTCTCCATAGAGTAGTTGCTTTATTATTTTTTGAGGAGATACAAGGAGGAAAATGTAAGGCCTTGAATAAGGGTTATGTTTGTAGATGAATCAGATGTGGAGTAAGGAGTAGGATGAGGAGAATTTAATCAAGAAAATCAATAGAAGACATATGGTCTTGGCAAAATCAAATAGCGGTTAAGACTGAATACATTCTGCTGAGGAAATGGTCTGTGAAGTTCAAAAAAGTTACAACTCTCCCACCCCACCTCTCCACACCACATCCTTTAATAACTGAGTAAGTTAAAACAGCTACATTTACTTGAGAGTTCTCTCACCCCCTTCCCTCCATCCCTACCACTCTTAAAAAATATAATAGTGAAGGAAGTGAAGTTACTTCTGGGCTAGCTTTAAGAGGGCACAGAAGAGGTCTGTACATGATTTGAGGGCATTAGAAGCATAGAACAGGACTCCTATTTATATCCCATGATTTTCTTCAGGTCTACAAAAGTGCCAGAAATTTCTCCATAGGAAATCCTTTACCACTTCCTAGGAACATTTTTCTGCAGCAGCCAAACTATGTAATTTCTAATAACTTGACTACTACCAAAGATACCTGGGCCTCCTGAAAACACTAAGGATATAGGTCGGAGGTGGAGTGAGTTGCTAAAGTGGAAGAAAGAAAACTAGGATGAGGGAAGGGACAGGGACAATTTTCCTGACTTCACAATTTTGTTTGTTTTCTGTTTTGAGAAGGGCAAAAGTGGAGAGTGGAAGATTTTTTTTTGCCTGCCAATACACAAGAAAAACCAGACTGCCAGGTCTTAACAACCTTTAATACTAAGAAGAAAACATTCCGTCTGCCCTCTCATCACAAATACAGGGCTTTAAGTAGTTCAAATAAACTTGGTCCACAGTGAGGGTGGGGAATAAACTTAGTAGGGTGTGGTTAGTAAAAAGTATATCTATCAGAGGAGTTTGGGGGCAGGAGTGAAGTAGGGTGGGGAGAGTGGCTCATCTTACCCTTTGAGAATAGAATGCGCCCCTCCAAGGGGGAGAAAGGGAGAGTAGAGCCTCGGGGGACTTCTATCCATGTGTGTGAAAAATGCTAACAAATGTCTTCAAGTCTATCAGTTTGCTAAAAGTGACTAAATACACTTTGACTTCTGGAGGCAGAAAATTTCTATGTAATTAAAAAGACAGTCTTTATTATTAAAATGCATATTATAAATTACAACTGTAAACAAACTCCAAATGCAACATTTTCACAGTATCTTGGGAGTGAAAACAAAAGATGACATAAAAATTATGTTTTTCAAGAATTTCACTGACACACCCTTTCAGACTCAGGCAGCTTGCACTATTGTTCCTGGGGCAGATGGCTCCTCTTCATGGAATTACCAGTTAAAAGAGTTAGCTGCTTGAATGAATGATAATAAAAACATATAAACTATTTGAATATAATAATAGGAATAATAATAATGAATAATAACAACATGGAAAGCACCCCATATTCAAAATTTCTCTTGTTGGAATTGTATTTTGGAATCAAAATTTAAACAACTTTATGTAGGAAATGTTAGATTATTAATCTTAAATTTTATGTTACCATAGTTGAGGGTGTTCACTCTTTGCACCCCAATTTTAGGGAATCCAGTGAGTAATACATAAGAGGTCTGGAGAGAAGATTCTCCAAGGAAAGGAAAGGAGAGGCTCAGCAAAGGGGCTGCTTTCTGAATAATAGTGGCAGCAGTACTTCTCCCCTAGCTTAGACTTTCCCCTGGAAATCAGTCCAGAGATGGAAAGGAAAGAGGCTAAAAGAAAAAGAAAACAAGCAGGGATCTGAGAAATTGATTGTTGTGTTTATGGAAATATTTCTTAGAATCTGGCATCCCCATTATGTAAGCAAAGCAGGTGATCATTTATTATATGTAATCAGAAAGGCACTGCTGTAAGAGCTTTCATTATTCAAAATATCTTCCCCTCCAGTCTGTCTGCTTCAGTGTCTAGAATCCCTCCATTGAAAGTCACTACTTTGGGTTACTGCCAAATCCTAAAGTTTGGAATTCAGACATCCCTGGGTAAATTAATACTAAGCTAACATTAGTCATTAGCACATTAGTGTGAATGAGTTGATCAGAATACTGCCTAGAAGAAAAAGAGAATAGGGCAGAAGACAAAACATTTTCATGGAGTGAGAAGTGGATAAAGTAAATCAGAGCACTAGATACAAACCTAGATGGGCAGTCCTGAGGAGAAGGAGCGGCCTTAGCTAAGCAGCATAAGAACACTGGACACTAGTGCTCTCTCTGATGGTATAAATAGGCTGCCTAATAAATGGTCCCCAACCATTCCTTTAAGAACGTCAATAATCTCTTGGAAATATTTCCCCTCCCCTTTAAAAAAAGATATATGTTTAAAGAAAAATCAATATGTTAATAAAATTAAACCAATGGTTTCCCAAAGTTACCCTAATAAGTGTGATTTGTGCTAATCTAGAAAATAGTAAGCACAGATAGTATAGGCAAGACTCTCCCATTACAAATACCCACAGTTGGTTCACAAATCCACAAAATCATTACTTGTGATCCCATTACAAAACTAAGTTATAGTTGAATACAAATCACTTTAAAGCAAACAGAGCAGAAACAGTTATTGTTACCCTTTTTAAAAACACAATTTAACACTTACTTAAAACACATTTAACACATTAAAAGACGTACCTTACAATGAATAATTAGGAGACACATAGGTACACTATTGCTAGCAGCACAAAACCAGTTTTCTAATATGGTATTATTTTAAACACAAAGTACAAGCAAAATCAACAATTGTCCAGAGAAGACTTTAGAAAACTTTTCATTAATCTTAGATATTAGAATACATTTTGATTTCACCATTTTTTCCCCAAATGTATGAGTATCATAACTGTATGCCTAAAACAACCCCTTTCTTCTAAATATGATAAAGCCTTTGCTGGGTTCTACATTCCTTCCAAATGAGAAGTAGAATGTGTCTTCATTACATAGCACACAGATTTTAAGTAGAGTATTTTTAAAAAATTAGAGCTTTTGCTGAAACATGTTTCAAAGTATTCTAATACTTACAACATCAGGTTTAATTACTATTCATACTATAGGTATGTTTCCTGCATAATAGTACCAAATAGGTAGCAGGCAAGTCATTGTAAGGAGTACCCAAGGCTGTCAAAGTTAATCATCTGCACTTTCCTCAAAAGGCGAAAGAATTGCCTTCCCCAGCTGCTGAGAGGTAGGCTGTGCAGGCTTCAGAATGGTATGGCTGGAGCAAAGCTGGATCAGAAAAATCAATGCAATCTATAGAGTCCACTTGACTAACTACCTCCAAACCCTACTCTAGCTTGTTTAGGCGGCTTGACAGTCGCCATTTAGCTTTGAGTAAGAAATACAATGTGGTGAGGATTTAAGAGGTATGCCCAACTTTGCTTCATCTTTTCACTCTGGCCTAAGCTTAGTGGTTAATTAGTGCACTACTTCTTCCACAGGCTCAGAAAGTGCAGTAACCTATCAGAGTTAACTCAATGTTACCCTAGAAACATGGTGGAAACTCCCTGTATTAAGCAGGTCCATACATCTCTAGAGGTGTTCTTTGGAAATAGTTTAAGAGAACCAGAACTGTGATTGTCACCTATCAGCTTTCTCCTGGGCCTAGAGGCCATTTGGTTTACCTTGTATAAATTTTGTGAACTATCTTCCCTGGGTAGATTTAATATGGCATCTTATATTATCACAGAGGATTATTGTATATGAATTTGTGTATTGTTCTTAGTTTAACATACAGAGGCCTAAGTTCAGATATCCATTTTATGAATAGATGTGACACTGAAACGAAGAAAATAGCTATTTGAGTCTTCAAACCCTGGGGTATAATCACACATGGGAGATAAAAATGACTCAGTGTTTATAACATTTTGTTTACACAGAGTAATATATTGTCCATCCTACTCAACATACAAACAAGCATACGATATTGGAATGTAAACTGTGATTACTAATATAAGTAGACAACTACATTTCCTCAGAATACAAAGACTCAGTGTTTGTTGTAACAAAACTGAGTGCTTATGGTGGCCCCAATCTAATAATCGCTCTATGCTTTAGGTTCACAGATAAAATTGATGACTCTAGTTGAGATCACATATGTTTATGATGTCACTGAAATTTCATAGTTTGTCTTAAAGACTTGATAAGAAATTACTACATGGACATGTCAGCATCAGTGATGGTGGAGCATAATGCTCCAAGCAGGTCATATTATGAAGATGTGAAATCCCCATATAGGTAAGATAAAGTATGAGATAAAGTATAACTGAAAAGCTGTGGGTGCTTCTTGTGAGTACTTCCCTGTGGCTTGGGGTATTGCAAATGTGTTCTGTTGTACTTGCATTTCAGGCCACATTAACTTTTTAAAAAATTATTTAGCATAATTCAGTTGCCATGGTAGAAGTTGTATGGCTGCTCACAAAGGACTTTGTATGGAGTTGGATGCTATCCTGGAAATCTTGTCTTGAAAGCCGTCTTCTGAACTCATTAGTGGTGAAATAGTATATGACTGGGTCAAGGCAGGAATTCAGACTAGCAAGACACAGGGCCACAGAATGAAATATTAGAATTACCCTTCTGGCTAGGCAGCTTTTAATTTCATTGGACTTGACCAAGAAATCTAAAGGAAAACTGAAGTGATAAGGTGCAAAGCAAATCAGGAATACCCCTGCACAGGTTAGAATCATCTTCAAGGCTTTCTTTTTCTCTCCAAGATCTTGGGCTACAGGATATTTATCTTGCAGTGATAAAACTGTCTTCCAGGTACAGTATAGGACAACCAGAAGAGGAGTAACAAACCCAATCAACTCGCCAATGGTCATCATGGCAACTGACTGGACCAGATTGACATTCCTGGTAGGAAGATCCACAAAGCATTTGGTTCTGTTGCTTGGGGTGTCGTCACTGGTTCTGAGGAGAGGGAAGAGTAGACAGGCAAGGCAGATGATCAGCCAGCCAGCAATGCTGATGTACAAGTCATATTTCTGTTTGTAGTCATGGAAGCGAAAGGGGTACATGAGAAACCAAAATCGTCGCACACTGATGCAGACCAAGAAATAGATGCTTGCATACATGTTTACATACTTCAAGTAGAAACAGAACATGCAGAGGCCAGGACCAAATGGCCAGTCATGATTCAAATAGTAAAAGATCCTCAGTGGCAGGGAAAGAACTTGAAGTAAATCAGCAATGGCTAAGTTTATCATAAATATCACAGCTCTTTTGGTTTCTTTCATATAACCATAAAATACCCACAAGGCTAATATGTTCCCTATGAGACCTGGCACAAGAATGACAGTGTATGTCACTGCATAGATAAAGTACCGAAAATCTGTGTTGTCTGCATCTAGTGCAGTACACGTGTCATTAGCAGGCATGATTCTTTCTAGAGAAAACATGTTTGCTTAATGATGGTTCAAAACCTAAATTCACAATCAACTGCTGCTCCTTCTAAATGATAAGTCATCAGTGGTTGGAGATACTGACTATAAAATAATCTTCTTTTTACTGCATCTTTCTGAGCCTTTCCATATGATTCAAGGAGTTTTCAAAGAACTATCTGCATGTTTGCTTTGGGTTTGTGGATTTGTCTACAGTAACATGGCAGTTTAGTGTGCAACCACAACTGGCAAGACGTTATAATTTTCCCTTCTTGTTTATTATAAAGCCTTCTGGAACATCATGACAGTTGATTCTCTACCGTTTGGATCATCAATATACCATACAGCAGCTCCTCAAATTCCCATATGATGATAGCCATCTCTTTATAGGTGTTTGGCAGGCTGTTTTTCTCTTTTTGGCTCACATAGAAGAAAGGTTTGCTTTAGTGCACAGTGGGTCCGCCACTTCTTCAGGGATGATTAACTTGAACAGATCAGCTTTCTGGGACTATTTCAGCTGTGTGTTGAAAGCTAACAAGTGGGAAACAAAGGCAGAGCTGTAAGTGAAAAAATATAAATCAGTTATTGTCTGGCACACTTTTGAAAAAAGAAAAAGCCTATGTGTAGAAAAGTATATGAGTTTGAATGGGTAGTTTTAATGTGAGTGAGGTTTCCACAAGGCATTTTATAATCACAGGAAAGTATAGCTAGAAGGAACCAGAGAAGTACACTAATCTAGCCCCTTTACTCAAAATCCATGAACCAATATCACTCGGGGGTTTGTAAAAAATTCAGAAGAATCTCAGGTCCCAACATGGACCTGCTGAATCAAAATCTGCATTTCAACAATTGCCCCAGGTGATTCTTCTGCATATTAGCATTTGAGAAGCTCTAATCTAGACTACTTTTCACAAACTTCACTGAGTCAGATTCATCTGAGGAAGTTAAAAAAAATAAAGCTTTCTGGGTGTTTACTCCAGAGATTCTGATTCAATATGTTTGGGGTAGGGCCTGAAATTTGTATTTTTTAAAAGCTCCCCATATGATTCTGATATAGCCAGCCCAGCATTTGTTCTTGAACCATCATTTGGGGACCACCAATTTGATCCAAATCCTTCCCAGATGTCTGAAAATAAGTGGGCAACCAGCCTCTTGTTAAATGTTTCTCTTTACATGGGTCATTTAATCACCTCTTAGTTACCCAAGACAACAGATGATAGCATCAGAATAGAGAATCAAAACCTCCAGAAAGTTGACTCACCTGGGTCTATGACCCTTATTCTGAGGTAAACAAATTTTAGCTTAGGGACCTGGATAGTTGCCTCCAGGCTGCTGAAATCTAGGAGGACCTAACTAACTTTAAACTAACTTAATATGGGAAGAACAAAAACGAAATGGGAGTTACAAAACATCCTAGTTTGGATTATCAAATTGTTGTGGTTTAAGTGTGTTTGATTCAGCCCCTGAAGGAATTGTTATTATTTTCCATGAATTACTGAGTAAGCAAAATAGCATGCTTTGTTCAAAGATATGGTGGTCACTTTATTTAAAAGGTTTCATGAGCGACATGAAGTATGCATTCAGGTTGAAGACATTAAATACTTGCATGTTATAAAACACAGTGAAGCACAACTGTAAACAATAATATCAATATTGAAAGAATTGTTAAAATTGAGGCTGTTCAACTCCCGGACTGAAGTGCATCTTTGAAATATTTTCACAGATAGTGATTTTGATTAGGTGACAGACAAAATTAGATGGCAGACTGCAGGTATGTGAAGAGGTTCTCAGTATCACTAATGATCAGGAGAATGCAAATTAAAATCATAATGAGATATCACCTCTCACCTGTTAGGATGGCTATTATCAAAAGGACAAGAGATTAACAAGTGTTGGCGAGGATGGAGAGAAAAAGGAACCCTTGCACATTGTTGGGAATGCAAAGTGGTACGGCCACTATGGAAAACAGTATGAAGGTTCATCAAAAAATTAAAGATAAGGCTGCTGCTCAATCTCTCCAGAGCCAGCTGGCACTTTGCCTAAAATGAAGAAACTGAGACTTTGAAAGATTAAAGTTGCAGAGACGACACACCCTGCAGTGCCGCTGCCATGCGATCTAGCAGGTAGTCCTCACCGCTGCCACCCATCTCCATCCCCAGACCAGCCCAGTGCACACAGAGCAGGGAGAAGTCCAGCAGGGGAGGTGGAAGCTCCACAGAGACCACATGCCCTGCGATGCCGCCACCATGTGATCCAGCAGGTAGGCCTCACCGCTGCCACCCATCTCCATCCCTAGCCCAGCCCACTGCGCACAGAGCAGGGAGACGTCCAGCAGGGGAGGCAGAAGCTCTGCAGAGACCACACACCTTGTGGTGCCACCGAATGACCCAGCAGCCTGGCCCAGTGCACAAGGAGCAGGAAGACATCCAGCAGAGGAGGTGGAAGCTTGGCAGAGACCACACACCCTGTGGTGCTGCCGTGTGACCCAGAAGCCCAGCCGAGTGCATGCTGACCAGAGAGGCGGCTCCCAGGAGAGGCCCAAGATCTGAGGCAACTACACACTCAAGGCCCTAGTGGCCAACTGAGCAGACAATGAGGTAGCTATACCAAATTGGCAGCTCCAGCAGCATCCTAGCCAGACAATAGGGTCAAAACTGTGAACTGTGAAACCCCCTACCACAATGACTCAACATCAAAGGAAAGATACAAGAAATATGAAAAATCAAGAAAGTACACCCCCAAAGGGTAATAACTCTCAAGCTCAAGATCCTATAGAACAAGAAGCCCTTGAAATGTTTGACAAGGAATTTCAAGTGATAACTCGAAGGAAACTGAATGAGATACAAGAAAACTCAGCTAGACAACGTGATGAAATGAGGAAAAGTATACAGGACCTGAAAGAAGAAATGTACAAGGAAATCAATGCCCTGAAAAAGAATGTAGCAGAGCTTGCTGAGCTGAAGAGTTCATTCAATGAAATAAAGAACACAACAGAGAGTTTAACTAACAGGATTGCAGAAGTAGAAGAGAGAACTTCTGACCTTGAAGATGGGCTGTTTGAAATAACACAGGAAGACAAAAAAAAAAAAAAGAAAGAAAGAAAGAAAGAAAGAAAGAAAGAAAGAAAGAAAGAAAGAAAAAGAAAAAAGAATTAAAGGCATTGAAGAAAATCTGAAAGAGATATCAGACAACCTTAAGCACTCACATATCCAACTCATGGGTATTCCAGAAGGGGAGGAAAAAGGAGATTGCACTGAAAACATATTCAACAAAATAGTGGCAGAAAAATTCCCATGTATAGGAAAAGACACAGATCTTCAGATTCAGGAAGCTCAAAGATCCCCAACTATATTCGATCCAAAAAGGACTCCTCCAAGAAATGTTATAGTCAAATTGGCAAAACTCAAAGACAAAGAGAAAATCTTAAAAGCTGCAAGACAGAAGCATCAAATCACCTATAAGGGAGCCCCAATCAGACTAACATCAGACTTTTCATCACAAACCCTAAAAGCCAGAAAGGAATGAGATGATATATTCAAAATACTGAGAGACAGAGATTGCCAGCCAAGAATAACCTACACCGCAAGGCTATCCTTCTGAAATGAAGGGCAAATAGTATATTTCTCAGACAAACAAAAACTGTGGGAGTTCACTACCACACAACCACCCTTACAAAAAATTCTCAAGGGAGTACTGGGTTTGATACCTGAACAATAACTACCACTGCCATAAAAACCCAAGAAAAATCAAAACCCACTAATATAATAAAAATGGCAGTCATGAAGAGAAAACAAACAAACAAAACGGCTATCTAAAACCCAGGAAACCAACAAATACAGAAAACAAACAGTAAATCAGAAAGAAAGGAACAAAAGACACCTAAGACATCCAAACAATAATCAATAAAATGCTAGGATCAAATCAATACTTTCAATAACAACTCTTAATGTAAAAGGCTTAAATTCCCCAATCAAAAGACACAGACTGGTTGACTGGATTAAAAAGGAGGACCCAACTATATGATGCCTTCAAGATACCCACCTCACCTATAAAGACTCACACAGACTAAGAGTGAAAGGATGGAAAAAGATTTACCATGCAAAAAGAAATAAAAAACGAGCTGGAGTAGCTATTCTTATATCTGATAAAATAGACTTTAAACTAAAAACCATAAAAAGAGATAATGAGGGATACTACACAATGATATAAGGATTGATCCATCAAGAAGACTTAACAATCATAAATATAAATGCACCCAATGTTGGAGCAGCCAGATTTATAAAACAAACTCTATTAGACCTAAAGACGGAAATAGACACTAGTACCATAATAGCAGGGGACCTGAACACCCCACTCTAAATATTGGACAGATCATCTAGGCAAAGAATCAGCAGAGAAACACAAGATCTAAACAACATTTTAGACAAGTTGGACTTAGCAGATATCTACAGAACATTCCATCTAACAACCTCAGAATATTCATTCTTCTCATCAGCACGTGGATCATTCTCCATGACAGATCACAGGTCACAAATGAAGTCTCAACAAATTCAAAAAAATTGGAATTATCCCATGTATTTTCTCAGACCACAATGGATTAAAATTAGAAATAACAAACGAAATTCTGGAAACTATACAAACACATGAAAATTAAACAGCATTCTACTTAATGACATATGGGTCCAAAAAGCAATCAAACAGGAAATCAAAAAATTTATTGAAACTAATGAAAATAATGATACATCATACCAAAACCTGTGGAATACTGCAAAAGTAGTAAAACGGGGGTAATTTATTGCATTAAATGCTTACTTCAAAAGAATGGAAAGATGGCAAGTGAACAACCTAACACTTCACCTTAAAGGCCTAGAAAAACAGGAACAACCCAAACCCAAAGTTAGCAGATGGAAAGAAATCATTAAGATCTGAGCAGAACTTAATGAAATTGAAACCCAAAAAACAGTACAAAAGATCAACAAATCAAAAAGTTGTTTTTTGAAAAGATAATAAAATTGACAAACCATTAGCATGGCTAACTAAAAAAAGAAGAGAAAAGATCCAAATAACACAAATTAGAAATGAAAAAGGTGATATTACAACTGATACATCCGAAATACAAGGAATCATTCAAGACTACTACAAACAACTATATGCCAACAAATTTGAAAATCTGGAGGAAATGGATAAATTTCTGGACACACACAAGCTCCCAAAACTGAGCCAAGAAGACATAGAAAATCTGAACAGACCGATAACAATAAAGGAGATTGAAGCTGTTGTCAGAAGAATCCCAACAAAGAAAA
>NW_007727915.1:196733-198426 GCF_000696425.1 Galeopterus variegatus
CAGCAGAATTTTACCAAACATTCAACGAGGAATTAACACCAATTCTTTACAAACTATTCCAAAAGATTGAAACAGACTCAAATCTCCCAAACTCATTCTATGAAGCAAACATCATCCTGGTACCAAAACCAGGTAAAGATATAACTGAAAAAGAAAACTACAGGCCAATATCCTTGATGAATATAGATGCAAAAATCCGCAATAAAATACTACCTAACAGAATACAGCAACACATATTTAAAATTATTCACCACGATCAAGTGGGATTCATCCCAGGGGTGCAAGGTTGGTTCAACATATACAAATCAATAAATGTGATACACCATATTAATAAAATCAAACACGAGGACCATAGGATCATCTCTATAGATGCTGAAAAAACATTTGATAAAATTCAGCATTCATTCATGACAAAGACCCTCAATAAGTTAGGTATAGATGGAAATTATCTCAACATAAAAAAAGCCATATATGATAAACACACCACCAATATCATCTTGAATGGGGAAAAGCTGAAAGCTTTTCCTTTAAGAACAGGAACTAGACAAGGATGCCCACTCTCACCACTCCTATTCAACATAGTGTTGGAAGTACTAGCCAGAGCAATCAGAGAAGAGAAGGAAATAAAGGGCATCAAGATTGGAAAAGATGAAGTCAAACTGTCCCTGTTTGTAGGTGACATGATCCTATATATCGAACAGCATAAAGCCTCTACAATGTAACTCTTGGAGTTGATAAATGATTTCAGAAAAGTTGTGGGATACAAAATCAACACACAAAAATCAGCAGCATTTCTATTTTCCAATAGTGAACATGCAGAAAGAGGAATAAAGAAAGCTTGCCCATTTGCAATAGCCACCCCAAAAATAAAATACTTAGGAATTGAGTTAAGCAAGGATGTGAAAAATCTCTATAATGAGAACTACAAACCACTGCTGAGAGAAATTAGAGAGGATACAAGAAGATGGAAAGATATCCCATGCTCTTGGATTGGAAGAATCAACATTGTGAAAATGTCCATACTACCCAATGTGATATACAAATTCAATGCAATCCCCATCAAAATTCCAATGACATTCTTCTCAGAAATGAAAAATGCTATCCAGTCATTTATATGGAATAACAAAAGACCATGCATAGCAAAAGCAATCCTGAGCAAAAAAATAAAATAAAATAAAGCTGGAGGCATAACACTACCAGACTTTAAACTATACTACAGAGGTACAATAACCAATATATCAATGGAATAGAGAATCCAGAAATCAACCCACACACCTAGAGCCATCTGATCTTTGACAAAGGCACCAACCCTATACACCGGGGAAGAGACTGCCTCTTCAGCAAATGGTGCTGGGAGAACTGGATATCAATATGCAGGAGAATGAAACTAGACCCATACCTCTCAGCATATACTAAAGTCGACTCAAAATGGATTAAAAAATTAAATATACACCCTGAAACAATAAAACTTGTTAAAGAAAACAGAGGAAAAACAGTTCAGGAAATAGGACTGGACACAGACTTCATGAATATGACCCCAAAAGCATGGGCAACCAAAGGAAAAATAAACAAATGGGATTATATCAAGCCAAAAAGCCTCTGCACAGCCAAAGAAACAATTAATAGAGTTAAAAGACCACCAACAGAGTGGGAGAAAATATTTGCAAAATATACATCTGACAAAGGATTAATA
>NW_007727915.1:198436-248364 GCF_000696425.1 Galeopterus variegatus
TCCTGCATATGGATATCCAGTTATCCCATCATAATTTGCTGAAGAGGCAGTCTCTTCCCCAGTGTATAGGCTTTTTGCCTTTGTCAAAGATTAGATTGCAGTACTCTTTACAATAGCTAAGAGTTGGAACCAGCCCAAATGTCCATCATCAGATGAGTAGATAGAGAAAACGTGGTATATCTACACAATGGAATACTACTCTGCTATAAAAAAGAATGAAATACTGCCATTTGCAACAACATGGATGGACCTAGAGAGAATTATATTAAGTGAAACAAGTCAGGCATAGAGAAAGATCACATGTTCTCACTTATTTGTGGGAGCTAATAATAAATAAGTAAATACACAAATAACTTGGGGTTGCGGAGGGAAGAAGACACAACAATTACAATTCCTTGAAGTTGATATGACAAGCGAACAGAAAGGAGGAAGGAGGGAGGGAGTGGGGAGAGGAAGGAGGGAGGGAGTGGGGAGAGGAAGGAGGGAGGGAGGTTTTCGTAATGGGCCACAATAATCAACCACATTGTATATTGACAAAACAAAAAAAAATTAAAGATAAAACTACCATATGATCCAACAATCCCAGTTCCGGATATACATCCAAAATAAATAAAATCAGTATTTCAAAGAGATATCTTTACCCCATGTTCATTGTAGCATTATTCACAATAGCCACGATATGGAAACAAAGTGTCAACTGACATATGTGTGGATAAAGAAAATGTGGTGTATTTATGTAGATATATGGAATATCATTCAGCTATAAAAAAAGAAGGAAATCCTACTACTTGCTACAATATGGATCAACATGTAGGGCATTATGCTAAGTGAGGTAATCCAGACACTTAAAGACAAATACTGTATGATCTCACTTATATGTGGACTCTAAAAAAGTCAAATTCATTGAAGTAGAGAGTAGAACGGTGGTTACCAAAGGCTGGGACAGGGGTGGCATGGGGCATGGGGAGATGTTGGCCAAAAGGTACAAACTTTCAGTTACAAGATAAATAAGTTCTGGGGATCTAACAAACACAATGTTAATTATAGTTATTAATACTGTATAATTTACTTAAAATTTGATAAGAGCAGATTTTAAGTGTCCTCACTACACACACACACACATACACCCAAATGTTACCTTTTCACGAAGCTTTCCTTGGCCTTCCTATTTAAAATTACAGCTCTCCCCCAGCACTAGTATTTATTTTATCCACATTAATCATTACTAAAATACTATTTTTAATTATTTATTTTGTTTATATATATTTCCCTACTAGAACGTGAAGTCCATGAGGACAAGGATTCTTCCTTGTTTTGTTTACTTGATGTATATCAGAGCCAAGAACTGTGCAAGGCACAGAGTAAGTGCTCAGTATTTGTTGAATGAAATAATTTTAGTAAATAGACATTAGTTGATCATAAAAAGTCAATATATCCCAAACAAAAATCATCTCTCCCAACTTCCAACCAGATGCTACTCTAGACTTGCTTATTGTTATTAAGTTCACCAATATTTTTCCAAGTAGACTTTGTCAAAGTTTTAGAGACACTGACTCTTTCTCATTTACTCTCCATTTCCAAACAGATTCCTAAGTAGGATATAGCATACTATGGGAGAAATAATAAATGTTTAAGAGTCAGAGAGACCTAAATATTATGGGGGCAAAAGATGAAGGGAGCATTTTTTTCTAGAGCATTCCACTATTCTTTGTCCATTCACAGGAAATAATCCATATTGTAATAAACACTGGAACAGACTCCAATTTTAAATAAGACATTTATTTGAAGAAACATGCCGGGCTCTTCAGCAATATTTTTTTCCTTGCTTTGGGACCCTGTCCTTCCTCAACTGTACTTACTTCCTTAGGAACAGAGGAAAAGAAGACAAAAAAATGAACTGATGGCCTGAATTCAGAATTCTAAGTTTCCAGAGATCTACAGGTCAGAAACTATTTTATATGGAGTTCTTGTGGTAAGTTACTATTTTTATTTATGAATATGTATCTGTTCATCCAAACCTGAAGCTTCACTGAATTTTATTTATGTTTCAAGAGTATTTTCCATCAGTATTAGGTCTTCAGTGGCTTATTCAAGTGAAACCTAGTTGAAATAAATATCAGGGATAGCTTTGTGTGTCACTTTGCTGAGACTTGCTCAGAGCAAGCCATTGCTATCTATGAAGATTTTAGCTCATAACACCTCCAGACTTTCTCACATCAAAATGCTTATCCATGTTTTAATAAAGTGAATGAATTAAAACACTAGATCATCAAATTACCTAATTTCTAATGGTGGTCTTTGAGGCATACTAGTGGCAAATAGAGATGCTATTTTGGGGTGTGGAGCCCTACCCAGAAACCAATTAATCACAGGTCATAGGCAACCACTTGCTCAAAAGCCAACTTCAATTTAGAGTTCTGGTTAGAAGTACACTTTAGTAAGCCAAGAAAAAGCCAACCTAGTGCCGTGACTGCAAATTATGTGGTGCTGAACAGGTGTGTGCACATGGAGGCAATTGTACCATTTTGTCACATGAGTAATCACAAATGTTGGATAGAAGAGAGCAGAAAAATTTCTTCCTGCTTCTGATCAGCACACATGGCAAGTCTCAGGTCATCTTTTTTCATTTTTGAAAGCCTTTAAAGTTAAATAGCTTACAATCTTACTAGAAAACCTGTCCAGCAACTGCATGTAGGTGAAGAGCTGACTATAGATCAGTAAAGCAAATACCCTGGAAAGTCTTTGCCTGGTTAATTCTCCTAGAGAATTCATCAGTTCTGCCCTACTAAATATTCCATCAGATTTATTTTTATTCTGGAGAGGAGTGTTCTGCCTGAATGCTACATACAATGAGGCTCCCAACTTAGCTTCAACACTTTCTATGAGTCTTCTTCAAGAAGGGTCAACTTCTAAAGGGAGGAAACACATTATGTGTGGACAGACAATGCAATTATTGTGAGCATTGCCATTTCGCCAGGAAGCTCTTTCACTTTGCTGAGTCTAAATGTCTCTGCTGAGATCTGAAACCCATTTCCTTTTCAGCAGACAGTACATCTTGTTCCTCTGCTCTGAGAAGTATTCTTTTAATTACTTGGAGACAGCAAGAAGGTCGTCACTCAGCCTCATATCACCAGTGAATAATGCCCAGTCACATTGCCTTTCCTTAGATATCCTAGTTTGTAATCATTTCATATTCTGGAGAACAGGAGATGGGTAACCACAGAGGTTACTCAACCTGTACTGAGAATTAACAAGTACTTCAGCCACTATACATTTCCCTGCCCCTACCATCCATAAAAAAAAAAAAAAAAAAAAAAAAAGTTTGTTCTTATACAGCTTCCAAATCTTAGGGTCTTGCTCTTAGCCACACGATTTATAGGTGTCTATGTTTATTCTTTCCCTTTTTCTAAGGCTGCATTTCTCAAAATCTGGTCCCTGGGCTAACTTGTCCCTGCTTGTTAAAAATGCATATTCCCAGAAGGACTGAATCTTAATTGCCAAGGGGTAGAGCCAAGCTTTACAGAGAACCAAGTCTGAGAGCCTTCAAAGAGTCTTCCTTGAGTGAAAAAGGGCAATACCAGTACCAATTTAGTCATTTTGTTAAGCTCCACATCCAAACTAGAGTCCTTTCAGGCATTCACTGTACTTTCCTTTCTCCATTGCCTGTGTTCTTGATTTTCTCTCTATTCAAGTTGCTCTATCCCATCTTCACCTGTTGAAATCCTGCCTATCCTCCAAGGCCACTATCAAAAAATGCTACCTTCTTCATGAAGGCTTTCATATCCCCTGCTTAGTTGTGATCATACTCACCTATGACCTCCCACAGCACTTTGCCTGTATCAGAAATATGCTTCTTTCTTACTCATTTCACAAAATTGTGAGCTCCTTGACAGCAAAGACAGAGTTTTAGTGACCTTTATAATCCTCCACCATCAAAGTGCCCAGCTACTTTGCATGTAGCAGGAATTAAATTAGATTAAACTAAGTTTACTGAGGATCTATACTTAATATATCAGGAAGATTGCATTATGTTTCATACATTCTATGTTCTTTTTGTGAAAAATTTAAATAGAGCTCCATTTTGTTGACTATTGTTTAACTTGTGATTCATAGTGGATCCCAAAACTTCTTTATCAATCCATGGTTCAAACACTAGTGAAAGTATTACACCATTTTTGTTAGGTACTATGAAACACTGAGCAGACAATTTAAAATTACCTGTAGCCATATATCTGCCTATCGGGATCTCTTGTTTTTACCATTCTGGGTGTGTGTAACCCAGTTCTCTTTTCAGAAGACAAGTCATCATTTTACAAAGTTCCATTTTACACACTAAATTTCAAATATTTTCACTTTTTAGAAGTGATGAGAAGATCGCAAATTATGTTACAGTGGGAAAACTGTATGTTTTTCCTGTTCTCAGTACTGACATGGCTGTGGGGATTTTCCTTAGCTTTTCTGAATGTTCACCTTGTGTCTCAGACCAGACATGAGCATTTGGACAAGACGGGGGATTTTTTTTTTCAGGAAAGTTATGAGCTTCCAAGCTTACATAAAATAAGCTAAGGTCCAAGATAATCATATCCTTCTGGCCCTTTTCACTTTTTTGCAGTCCTTCTCTTGCAATTTTCTCTTTGAGAGTGTTCCCTATCCACTGCTCCACAGGATTAATAAGCTGTGAAAGTGGAGGAGTAAACCAACATTATCGGGTCTGGTGGAAAGAGCAAGGATGGAAGGGAAAATAAAACCAGCCCCCAGGGCCTCACCCCAGGGCTGGCCATGATTTGGGTTGTAGGTGGCTACCTAATATGGTGTGATTTTAAGGGACTAAAAACCTTTCCTTTTAGGAAAAAAAGGAAAAAATTCTTTCCCTCTTGTTGGCTGGGGTCCAATCTTCTTTTTCTTAAGGATAAGACTTTTGTCCTATAGAGAGAGTTTAGGCTGGACACGCCAGACTCCCACCCCTAAATACAGGGCCCAAGAACTTAAACTTGGAAACCTTTCCTGGGAAATGTCAGTACCCCACACAAGCTCACAATTTCTGGAACATGTGTAATAGGTCCCAGAGCTTTTGCATCCTTTGCATTTCAGCTCAGTTACTGTATAAAATTCTTTTGGACTTGATGCTTGGTTGTTGCTTTTTTTTCTCCACAGTTACTTGTATTTGCCTTACATTTTGGGGCCATTTTTTCCACACTGCATTATTCAAACCCTGTAACATTTTGTTTTAAAGAGAAAAAAGGTGATACAGAATCCTCTAAGCAGACACTAGGCTCTTCAGAAACTTCAGAAGGAATCCTGATGGAAAATGATTTAAAATTTAAGGTTTCGAATATTAAAATGCAAGTGATAAAAAATGGATTTTTACATCTCAGTAATTACTCTAAAAAGTGCCCATAGAACCCTCAGTAATTACCCTAAAAAAGGCTCATGAAACACTTTATATCCCAAGAGCTAGGTAATCTAAAATATGAGGATCTCATTCTTGTACTTTAAATGACAGAGAATAGATCTTGTCCTTAGATTAGGCTTCGAGGGATGTGTGAGAGAGAGGTACAAGACACTGAACACTGCTATTTCACATGATTGAATAGAAGCCTCCCCTAATGGCAGAGTCTTGTCTATTCCAAGACCTGTCTTAATTTTCTGTATCTTGGTAGCATGTCCCCTCTGGTACTGCAATTGAATAGGATTCTGGTTGGTTACTTGTCAATTTTCTACCATGTTTTCTATGCTTTAATAACAGATCCCATCTATTAGGCAAGATTATGGAAGAGTTTTCTTTGTTGGTCACTTCAAAAATACATCTTCAACGTCATTGAGCAGTGACCACATGCCAGGAACAAGTATTTTGGTCCTATGCTTCTCCTTCCAGTAGCATTATCCTCCTGATAAGTAGAAACAAACCAAGTCTTTTGCCAACTCTTGGCTCTCAAAAAAGGAATCTTTTTGGTTACTGACACTGCAGTGTCATTAAAGATGAAGATGGCTGTACTCCATAACTAATCTTCCACCAGTGATGGCAACTCTGTGTCTTCTTACATGCCCCCGGGCTTAGGTGGAAGCAGAGAAGGAGGCACACCACTGCTAAGGGGTACAACAGGTTTGCCACAAGAGTCTTTGAGGTTAATCTAGGACTCTCTTTACCTCACCCTTGTACCCTCCTTTGAAGATTGTTCCAGGCAACAGACACCTACCCCTTGAACACTTTACAGTTTAGCTCTTTTCTCAAATGTGGCGGCTCACAAAGGAAGAAGAGAGTGGGCAGGAGATACATTAGCAGTGGTGTGCCTCCCTCTCTGCTTCCAGTTAAGCCAGGGGGCATGTAATAGACACAGAGTTGCCATCACTGGTGGAAGATTAGTTATAGAGTACAGCCATCTTCATTTTTAATGACACTGCAGTGTCAATTACCAGGAAGATTCCTTTTCTGAGAGCCAAAAGTTGCCAAAATACAAAAGGAAGATGGGGAGGGAGGTCAGAGATAATTGAAGTGATAATTAGGTGGAGAACATGGGGTATAATCACAATTTGTAGTAATGGACATTCTCCAGTATGGATCTGGCCATCACATCTTAGGCATGAGTGGTGACAATTTGCTTTGTACTCCATGAATATTCATAACCAAGAAAACCATAACAAAACATTTAAAAAATCAAAAATCAAAAACTAATAATAAAAAAATAAATAAAAAGACAAACAAAAACAAACAAACAAACCAAAAAAACAAATCTATTGTACCTGTGATCTGAGAACCCAGGGACTGACATACTCACTCGAAAGTCACTCTAAGCCAAGTCTGGAATAAGAATGCCCCAGGTATCAAACATCAAACATCAAATAATATTGTAGATCCTCATCAGAACTGTTGTCACATTTGTCTGAGATGGCATCATATACATTGTGTGAAATGAGGTGGTGAAAATTAAGTCAGGTGGGACCCTTTCATATGGCGTCCTTTCTTCTCATAACTATCTTTTAGGTACTAGATTTACAAAGACCCATAAATTAGCTCTCTTATAGGACAAGGATGAAGTGTACTAAAGGATCACAGACCCTATCCCAAGTCTATCCTGGGATCAGGCCAGCCTCTGAAGCTGGATGCATGAACATTATTTGACTGGGATTTTGCATACTCATGTTCGCTGTATAATGTTCTGTTACTAAATAATTTTTCAGCAAGTGGCATAATTTGAAATATTTTTGGTGACTCCTTATTTAACTGGAGTGAAAAGTAATACATCTTGAGATTAACATCTAATTAAGAAAGACCGGCAGGCCAATTTTGTGTGCTTTTGTTCTTTGGCTTAAAAAACAAATAGATTATCCATGTTTTCCTTGCATTCCATAGTCTGAGTTAAAAAGTATTCAAGAAGCCCAGAAAATACTTTCTTCTCAATCTTTTGCAGATGTTCTTACAGAAAGATTAGGAGCTTCTATCCTGGATTAACTCAAAGAATAGAGTAGTGTCTTCTATCTAAAATGAATAGGCAAACAGATAAGGAATTCCCATTGGCAAATGCAAATTTTTGTACCTTTCCAGCAAAATGTCATAACATCCAGCAATATTTCTGAAAGAGGAACAAACATTCATATTTTATCTATGTTTATGTCATTTTGGCATTAGCAATAGCCCTACTTCCTTTTTATGATGTTAAATAGCATGACTTTCTTATTTTAGGCTGATATATTTCTGCAGTTGTCTTTATCACAGACAGAGGTTGAAGCATACATGCAGTTGTGCAAAACCCTTCAAGTGTCCACAGAGCAATCACCTAAAAAATCTAACATTCAAAGCCTTATTCTCTCTTTCTAGCCTGATCTCTTATTATACCCTCTTAAATGCCCTAGGCTTCCACCATGCAAGTCTACAGCATATAGCATGCACTTCAATGTCTCTGCCTTTGACTTTAGTTTGAATGCCCTTGTGTCCCAGTCTCCCAACCCCATCTCCTCACCTTGATGAGTGGGAAAAATTTTAGATAGGAGAATTTCTATAATCTCATTTCCTGGTCCAAGACTTCCTTGAGTTACCCAAATTAGCCTGCCTTCCTTTGAATTCCCACTGCATATTTCTTGTACCTCTATTATAGCCTGGTATGTTTCATCCTGTCTGGTGGTATAGTAGTCTACACAACCACTAGATTCTAAGCTCTTTGAGATTAGGGACTCTGTCCTATTCATTTGTATTTCTCCTGCAAAACTTAGAATACACCTTTACTAAATGTCCATTAGTAGACCTTTAGGAAATGTCTGTTAAATAGACAACACAAATGTCCCTGAATATTTGTAGGACCATTATTTTCAATTATTCAATTCTGTATAATCTTTGCAGTATGACATTTAAAGGCCATTCAAGTTATAAAATCTAAAAACACATTTAGTAATTTCTGATTATTGATTTAATCATTGATATTGGCCATTGAAAGAATTTGGAGACACAAAAACCACCTTTTTAAAGAAATGTCCTTTTTAATTTACTGAGAATTACATTCATACATATATATATATATATGTATGTATGTATTTACTTTACTTTGCAGGCTTGTCTTCCCCGCCCCTGAATACCCCAAAAGGGAAATTTGATCTTTCTTTTTTTCTATTGGTTATGAATATTCATGGGGTACAAAGCTGACCGTCACCACTCGTGCCCAAGATGTGATGGCCAGATCAATACTGGCAGCATGTCCATTACCACAAATCGCGATTATACTCTGTGTCCCCCACCCAATTAATCCCCAACCTCCGTCCTCCCCATCCCCCTTTCCTCCACTCCACTTTGTATCCCTAGATATACATTGGTCACCTGGCAATGGATGAAAATATGTGTTCTGGACACCATCCCATTGAACTGATTAGGATTTCCTACATGGTTTCCCCAAAATTACCACAATGTGTTCACTTAAGTGTTTGGGAAGCAAACTGAAAAATCTTTAGTAACAAGCAAAAAGAAAGCACCTCCTTCATAGCAACAGTAGCCCCTCAAGCTCCATGTCCATTTAACCTTTAAAAAAATCATCCAACTAGAAGTTTGCTACTGTTATCTGCAAGCCATGAGCTAAGGCAGAGTAAACAATTCAAAACACTCTCATTGCCTTTTTTATTTTTCGTTAAATTTTTATTTTGTCAATATACACTGTATATGATTATTATGGCCCATCACCGACACCTCCCTCCCTCCTCCCTCTCTCCCCTCCCCCCCCAAGAATGTCCTTTCCGTTTGCTTGTTGTAACAACTTCATAAAAGTATAGTTGTTATATCTTCTTCCCTTCCCACCCCGGTTTCTTTTTGTGTGTGTATGTGGGTGAATTAATTTGTTTATTTTTTAGCTCCCACACCAATGAGTGAGAACATGTGGAATTTCTTTTTCTCTGCCTGACTCGTTTCACTCAATATTATTCTCTCAAGGTCCATCCATGTTGTTGCAAATGGCAGTATCTCATTAGTTTTTATAGCTGAGTAGTATTCCATTGTGTAGATATACCACATTTTCCATATCCACTCATCCGATGATGGACATTTGGGCTGATTCCAACTCTTGGCTATTGTAAAGAGTGCTGCAATGAACACTGGGAAACAGGTATACCTTCGACTTGATGATTTCCATTCCTTTGGATATATTCCCAGCAGTAGGATAGCTGGGTCGTGTGGTAGATCTATCTTCAGCTGTTTGAGGAACCTCCAAACCATTTTCCATAGGGGTTGCACCATTATGCATTCCCACCAACAATGTAAGAGAGTTCCTTTTTCTCCGCAACCACGCCAGCATTTATCGTTCAGCGTCTTTTGGATTTTAGCCATCCTAACTGGGGTGAGATGGTATCTCAGTGTGGTTTTGATTTGCATTTCCCGGATGCTGAGTGATGTTGAGCATTTTTTCATATGACTGTTGGCCATTTGCATATCTTCTTTAGAGAAATGCCTACTTAGCTCTTTTGCCCATTTTTTAATTGGGTTGCTTGTTTTTTCCTTGTAAAGTTGTTTGAGTTCCTTATATATTCTTTGCCTTTTTAAAAAAAACCTTAATTTTGAGAATATACATGTAAGCAGCCACATTTTATTATGATCAAAGAAAGTAAAAATGAAAGCAAGTCAGGTTTAAAAACCATCACCTTCTTTCCACACATGCACCAAAATGGAGTGGAGCACATGTGTTTGTGACAGTGTGGTACTATTTTTACTTTCCCTACCATAGCCTGCTGCCTTCATATGGTAGGAAATGACAAGTCCCTCCCGCATCATAGCCCAGGGATTCACCAAGTACCTGAAAATGTGTTGAACAGGTGCTGGTCCCCAAAACCTGCAGTTGAGAAAAGATAATGTTTTTTCTTATTAAATTTGCATGCTGGTTTGATCACTTTTATTTATGCTATAGGCCAATTGTTTACTTCTCTACATCATTATCCACCCAGACAGTATGGCTGGACTCCTGGACACCAGTAGGTTTATGGAATTAATTTATGCTTGGGTGAGTTTAGAAGTAATTTAAGCACCAGCTTGCTATTTACTTATTTATAATTCTCTTCCCTTAAATGTATGTTGTGAAAAGCTGAAGAGAGAAGGTGTTTCTAAACCAAAACTGGCTTAGACAATAAATAAATGGCAATATTTGCAATATTTGGTTAGTTTTTGATAATGCTGGAGTAAAAACTAAGCAACTATCAACTT
This sequence comes from Galeopterus variegatus, assembly GCF_000696425.1. Lineage (NCBI taxonomy): Eukaryota > Metazoa > Chordata > Mammalia > Dermoptera > Cynocephalidae > Galeopterus > Galeopterus variegatus. The sequence goes on from NW_007727915.1 coordinate 209,106, forward strand.
CTTGAGATTCATTTAGGTCAAGTTCACTGCTTTTTCCTTCTGTTTTCTTTGTAACATTGTAAGAAGTGTTAGTGTAATGGCATTTACCTCTAAGTCATGTCACATAACTTGAATTTAGATGCCCCTGCTGTACTTACCAACTTAAGTACATGCGAGGTGCAAAGAGTTTGAAAACATCGCTCTTTGACAGTTTGAAGGGTCAATTGTTTGTTTTGGTAATCATATTAGTGATAGTGGAATTACAAATATTAAAAGTTTGGTTATTTTTATTTTAAGATGACCATCAAATAGTTATGCACTTCCATCATTTGTTCTTTGATTGAGCTCTAATCTACTTACCTACCTGTGTATCTTTCTTTCTATCTATATCTAGCTAGCTATACTAGTAGTAAACAGTAGCATTAGGTTATATCTCTAACCAGGATTCATCTGTACAAGCCTTCACAAATGGGATCAGAGGAAGGTTAAATAAAAATAGTTAGTGATATTTCCAATATTAGGAAGAAAAGGAAAGGAAAGGAGAAGCGTGTCAGTTTTATATAAATTTACTCTCAATTAAATCTTGAGTAAATTTATCTAAAACTGACACCTTTCTCTTTTCCTATCCTTCCTAACATTGGGAACATCACTGATACCACTAGTAGCTCAAAGTTTCAACTTTAAAGTCTTCTTTAGGGGGTAGAACATGATGGCTGACTAGAAGCATACAATGCTCATCTCGCCCACGAAGATGGAGGATATATTGAATTTGCAGCTACATTTGGACAAGAAAACTGAAAGAAGAAAGCTGGAACACAACAAGGCAGCAGTGGAGACATCGGTCAGTACAGAAACTCAGTATAGTCACAAAGAGAATGGAAGATAATTTTCAGCCACCACTACCCTGTACCCCAACCCAGAGCAGCAGGGATTCAGGAGGTGTTTCCGATCACAGGAAAGTGACCAGGCCAGTGCTCCAAACCACAGGGGAGTCTGGGTTGCCCCTGTGGCTGTGCGCCCAGTGTTGGGAACTACTGCAGGCATGTGTGGCTGCATTGGCCTGGGGAAGGATACACATGGAGACCTGCCCCCACCTCCCAGGTCCCAGACTGCTGCAGCTAGCTTGGGTCTGGGATTGGTCCCAGCACTCTTGATTCGGCTTCTTCCCTGCACCCTGGGAACGGATGGTCCAGTGCAGCAAGGGTGCCACCCTCAGGAAAGAGGGGATTGGTATGCACACTTTACAGAGTCAGAAAGCCACAGGGCATCTAGCCACTGCTGGCAACCCCACCTTCTTTGGCAAAGTGCCCTTTCAATTCTTGAAGCCATCAAGCTGTATTGGAAGATTTATACACATCTCTCAGGCACAGACACACACATGCAGCACCAGTAAGCCTCTCCAGGGCTGCCTACCCCAGCAAGAGGGCTTCAGAGGGAACTAGCATCACTCATGGAGACACAACAGCTCACTCACAGCTCCAGTAATCTCATGTGGGGTAGCCCACCCCAGCTGAGGAGATCCAGAGTGTCCCAGTAATGCTTTTAGAGACACAGGGCCTGTCCATGATCACAGTGACCATGCCACGAGTGGCCACTCCTGCCGAGCAACTATTGAGAGCCCCAGCACCCCTCTTGGGGGTGAAGGGTCCCACTCAAAACTGCTAACACTTCATCCAGAGTACCATACTTCAATAGTGGTGCTGCAGACCATCCCAGTGTTTCTCCTGAGAGTACAGGCCCCCATAATTCCAGTGACCCCTCTCACTGTCACCCACTTCAACAGTGAAGCTACAGAGTACCCCAATGCCTGCCCTGCAGGTACAGGCTCTTTCCAGAGATCCAGTGACACCATTAGTCACCCACTGTAGCCGAGGGGCTGGTGAGCACTCCATTATCCCCTTCAAAGCCTAAGGTCCTAATCCTGGCCTTGAGAACCCAGCCAGCGTTGTTGATTCAAGCTGAGGACATTCAGATCACCACAGTGCACTTATCAGGGTCATGGGACACTAGCCAAGGGGTGCCAATGAGTCCAGTCAGGGTCACCTACCCGAGCCAAGGAGCAATAGCACATCCAGGTGCTTCTCACAAGAGCTCAAGATCTCTCCAAAGACCTTAATGATCCAACCGAGTGTTACTCACTTCAGCAAGGAACTACTGAGTGCCCTAGTGCCTAGGCCATGGAGGAACTCAGAGACAACTCTGACACTCAATATGGTCAAGGTAACCACAAAGAGACTACACTACTGCATTTACCCAGAACCAAAACTAAAACACCTTACCTAATGATCAATATAAAACACATTTACAGGAGGGAGTATCTCTCCTCAAAAGCTACTCCTGAGTATTAGAAGAAACAATTGCTTAACCAGATGCCCAGACATCAGTTTAGGGACACTAGAAATACAACAACAACAACAACAATAATAATAATAACAAGAAAATATGACACCTCAAAAGCAGTACAATAATCCTCCAGTACCAGACTCCAATCAATAAGAAACCTATGACTGAAAAGTAATTCCAAGCAACAATATTAAGGAAACTCAGTGAGATACAAGAAAGCTCAGATAGACAACACAACAAAATGAAAAAAAAAACAAGGATGTGAAGGAAGAAGTTTATGAAGACATAGATACCTTAAAAAAGAACATAGCAGAACTCTTGAAATTGAAGGATTCATTCAGTGAAATAAAAAAAATACAGCTGAGAGCTTAAGAAACAGGCTAGAGCAAACAGAAGAAAGAATTTCTGATTTGGATCACAGGTTTCTTAATATAACCTAGGCAGAAAAATTTTTTTAAAATAAAGAATTTTAACAAATGAAGAAAAGCTTTGAGAGCTGTAAGAAAACCTTAAGCATACAAATATCCAAATCATGTGTGTTCTAGAAGGGGAGGAGAAAATAAAAGGCATTGAAAACCCGTTCAGTAAAATAATAGCAGAAAAATTCCAATGTATTGGGACAGAGGTTGAATTCCATACCCAAGAGTCTCAATTAGATTCAATAAGATCCCCAGGTAGATTCAAGATTCTCAATTAGATTCAACCCCAAAAGGACCTCTTCTACATACGTAGTAGTCGAACTGTCAAAAGTCAAAGACAAAGAAAGAATCCTAATAATAGGAAAAGTGCCAAGTCACTTATAAGGGAGTTCCCCTCAAACTAACAGTAGATTTATCATCAGAAACCTTACAGACGAGGAGAGAATAGGATGATATATTCACGGGATGAAAAGAAAAATAAATAAACTGCCAGCCAAGAACATTATGCCCAGCAAGACTATCTTTCAGTAATGAAGGATAAATAGTGTACTTGCCAGATGAACAAAGCTGTGGGAGTTCACAATCACACAAAAAGCCCTACAAGATATCCTCAAATGAATTCTCCATTTGGAATCCAAAAAACAATTACTAACATGAACACATGAGAAAGAACAAAATATACCAGTAGAGTAGATATACAAAAAAGAAAGAGAAAGAAGCTATATCTTACTACTTCAATAAACCAACACACACCAAGGACAAACAATAAAAGAAAAGGAAAGAAGCCAAAGATATTTAAAACAACCATAAAAAAAATAAAATGCCAGCAGTAGGACAATAGCTTTCAATAATAACCCTAAATGTAAATGGATTAATTTTCCCATTCAGAAGACATAGAGTGGCTGAATGGATTTAAAAGCTAGACCCAACATAGTGTGACTACAGTCATAAGAGCAGATGGATTAAAAGGGGTGAGAAATAATAGCATAGGGACTAAGCCAAGTAAGGAAAAATAAATTTTGAAGCCAGTGTGTGCCACTCAGAGAGGCCTGAGCCTCCAGCCCATAAGCAACGAGGCAACCACAACAAATCGGCAGTCCCTGCAGGATCCTAGCCAGAAACTAGGGTCAAATGAGTGGGTAGTGAAATCCCCTGCCATGATGACTAAACACAAAAGGGAAGATACAAGAAATATGAAAAATCAAGAAAGTACAACACCACCAAAGGATAATAATGACTCTCAAGCTCTAGATCCTATAGAACAGGAAGTCCTTGAAATGACTGACAAGGAATTTAGAGCAACAATTCTAAGGAAACTAAATGAGATATAAGAAGACTCAGCTAGACAACACAATAAAATGACAAAATGTATACAGGATCTGAAAGAAAAATGTACAAAGAAATCAATGCCTTGATAAAGAATGTAGCAGAGCTTGTGGAGCTGAAGGATTCATTCAATGAAATAAAAAGCACAACAGAGAGTTTAACCAGCAGACTAGGACAAGCAGAAGAGAGAATTTCTGACCTTGAAGATGGGCTGTTTGAAATAACACAGGCGGACCAAAAAAAAAAAAGAAAGAAAGAAATAATGTAAATAATTGAAGAAAATGTAAGAGAGATAACAGACAATCTTAAGCACTCAAATATCTGAATCATGGGTATTCCAGAAGGGGAGGAAAAAGTAAATGGCATTGAAAGCATATTCAATGAAATAATGGCAGAAAATTTCTCAGTTATAGGGAAAGACATAGATCTTCAGAATCAGAGGCTCAAAGATCCCCAAACATATTCAACCCCAAAAGGGCCTCTCCAAGACATTTTATAGTCAAATTGGCAAAACTAAAAGACAAAGAGAGAATCTTAAAAGCTGCAAGAGAGAAGCATCAAGTCACCTATAAGGGAGACCCAATCAGAATAACATCAGACTTTTTATCAGAAATCCTAAAAGCCAGAAAAGAATACGATGATATATTCAAAATATTAAAAGACAAAAACTGCAAGCCAAGAATACTTTACCCAGCATGGCTATCCTTTCTAAATGAAGCACAAATAGTATATTTCTCAGACAAACAAAAACTGCCAGGAGTTTAATACCACACAACGAGCCTTACAAGAAATTCTCAAGGAAGTACTGGGTTTGGTACCTGAGAAACAACCACCACTGGCATAAATACACAAGAAAGAACCAAACTCACTAATAAAATAAAAATGCTAACAATAAAGAGGAAAAAAATTATCTACCACACAAGGAAACTAACAAATATGGAAGACAAACAGTAAATCAGAAAAAAGGAACAAAAGATACTTAAGACATCCAAACAAAAATCAATAAAATGCTAGGAGTAAATCAACACCTTTCAATAACAACTCTTAATGTAAAAGAATTAAATTCCCCACTAAAAAGACACAGACTGACGGAATGGATTAAGAAGGTGGACCCAACAATATGCTGCCTTTGAGAGGCTCACCTCACCTGTAAAGACACACATAGATGAAGAGTGAAAGGAAGGAAACAGATATATCATGCAAACAGAAACAAAAAATGAGCTGGAGTAGCTATTCTTATATCAGATAAAATAGACTTAAATCAAAAAACATAAAAAGAGATAAAGAAGGCCACTATAAAATGATAAAAGGATCTATCCTTCAAGAAGACATAACAATCATAAACATATATGCACCCAACGTTGGAGTAGCCAGATTTATAAAGAAAACACTATTAGACCTAAAGAATGAGATAGAGACTAATACCATAATAGCATGGGACCGGAACACCCGACTCTCAATATTGGATAGATCATCCAGGCAAACAATCAATAGAGAAGAGCAAGATCTAAACAACAGTTTGAAACGATTGGACTTGGCAGATATATACAGAACATTCCATCCAACAACCTCAGAATATTAATTTTTCTCATCTGCACATGGAACATTCTCCAGGACAGAGCACAAGTTAGGTCACAGATCAAGTCTCAACAAATTTTTTAAAAATTGAAACTATTCCATGTATTTTTCTCAGACCACAATGGATTAAAATTAGAAATCAATAACAAGCAAAACTCTGGAAACTATACAAACACATGGAAATTAAACAAATTCTACTTAATGACATATGGGTCCAAAAAGAAATTAAAAGGGATATCAAAAAATTTACTGAAACTAATGAAAATAATGATATATGGTACCAAAATCTGTGGGATACTGCAAAAGCATTACTAAGGGGGGAATTTATCACTTTAAATGCTTACTGCAGAAGAATGGGAAGATGGCAAGTAAACAACCTAACAATTCATCTTAGAAAATTAGAAAAACAAGAACAATCCAAACCCAAACTTAGTAGATGGAAATAAATAAGATCAGAGCAGAACTTAATGAAATAGAAATCTAAAATTAATACAAAAGATCAGTGAAGCAGAAAGTTGGTTTTTTGAAAAGATAAATAAAATCGACAAACCATTAGCAAGGCTAACTAAAAAAGAAGAGAGAAGTCCCAATTAACAAAAATTAGAAATTCAAAAAGAGAGATTACAACTGATACCTCAGATATACAAGGAATCATTAGAGACTACTATAAACAACTATATGCGAACAAATTTGAAAATCTGGAGGAAATAGATAAATTTCTGGACACATGCAAACTACCAAAACTGAGCCAAGAAGATATAGAAATTCTGAACAGACCGATAACAATAAAAGAGATTGAAGCTGTTATAAGAAAGCTCCCAACAAAGAAAAGCCCAGGACTGGATTGGTTCACTGCAGAATTCTACCAAACCCTCAAAGAGGAATTCATACCAATTCTCCACAAACTATTCCAAAAGATTGAAACAGAGGCCTTTCTTCCAAACTCATTCTATGAGGTAAATATCACACTGATACCGAAACCAGACAAAGACACAACAAAAAAAGGAAAACTACAGGACAATATCATTGATGAAAATAGATGCAAAAATCCTCAATAAAATATTAGTTAACTGAATACAGCAACGCATACAAAAAATTATACACCATGATCAAGTGGGATTTATCCCAGGGATGCAAGGTTGGTTCAACATATGCAAATCAATAAAAGTGATACACCACATCAATAAAATCAAAGACAAAGACCATATGATCATCTCCACAGACACTGAAAAAGCATTTGACAAAATACAAAATTCATTCATGACAAACACACTCTATAAATTAGGTATAGACAGAAAGTATCTCAACATAACTAAAGCTATATAAGATAAACCCACAGCCAATATCTTCTTGTATGGGGAAAAGCTGAAAGCTTTTCTCTTAAGAACAGGAGCTAGACAAGGATGCCCACTTTCACCACAGCTATTCAACATAGTGTTGGAAGTACTAGCCAGAGCAATCAGAGAAGAAATGGAAACAAAGGGTATCCAGATTGGAAAAGATGAAGTCAAACTGTACCTGTTTTCAGATGATATGATCCTATATATTGAACAGCCTAAAGACTCTACAAAAAAACTCTTAGTGTTGATAAATGATTTCAGCAAATTTTCAGGATACAAAATCAACATACAAAAATCAGTAGCATTTCTATTCTCCTATAGTGAACACGCAGAAAGAGAAATCAAGAAAGCTAGCCCATATACAATAGCTGCCAAAAAAAATAATAAAATACTTAGGAATAAAGTTAACCAAGGATGTCAAAAATCTCTATGATGAGAACTACAAACGACTGTTGAGAGAAATTAAAGAGTACAGAAGAAGATGGAAAGATATTCCATGCTCTTGCATTGGAAGATTTAACATTGTGGAAATGTCCATACTACCCAAAGCAATCTACAGATTCAATGCAATCGCCATCAAAATTCCAATGACATTTTTCTTAGAAATGGAAAAAAAATCCTAACATTCATATGGATAACAAAAGACCACAAATAGCCAAAGCAATTATGAGCAAAAAATGTAAAGCTGGAGGCATAACACAACCTGACTTTAAACTACATTACAAATCTATACTAACCAAAACAGCATGGTACTGGCATAAGAACAGATACATGGATCAATGGAATAGAAGAGAGAACCCAGAAATCAACCCATACATGTACAGTCATCTGACCTTTGACCAAGGCACCAAGTCTACACACTGGGGAAGAGACTGCCTCTTCAGCAAATGTTGCTGGGAAAACTGGATATTCGTATGTAAGAAAACAAAACTAGACCCATACTTCTCACCATATACCATAATCAACTCAAAACGGATTAAAGATTAAATATACACCCTGAAACAATAAGACTACTTAAAGAAAACATAGGGGAAACACTCCAGGAAGTAGGATTGGGTACAGTCTTCATGAATTTGACCCCCAAAACACAAGCGACCAAAGGAAAAATAAACAAATGTGATTATATCAAACTAAAAACCTTGTGCACAGGAAAAGAAACAATTAACAGAGTGAAAAGACAACCAACAGAGTGGGACAAAACATTTGCAAAATATACATCTGACAAAGGATTAATATTCAGAATATACGTGGAACTTAAACAACTTTATAGCAAAAAAACAAGTAATTTAAAAATGGGCAAAGGAGCTGAATAGGCATTCCTCAAAGGAAGATATATGAATGGCCAACAGACACATGAAAAAATGCCTGACATCACTCACCATTCCGGAAATGCAAGTCAAAACCACACTGAGATACCATCTAACTCCAGTTAGGATGGCTAATATCCAAATGACAGAGAATGATAAATGCTGGTGAGGTTGCAACAAAAAGGAACCCTCATACACTGTTGGTGGGACGGTAAAATGGTGCAGCCTTTGTGGAAAATGGTATGGAGTTGACTCACAGATAGATCAACCATATGACCCAGCTATTTCCACCCAGAGGAATGGAAATCATCATGTTGAAGGGATACCTGTACTACAATATTTATTGCAGCACTATTTACAATAGCCAAGTGTTGGAACCAGCCCAAATGTTCATCATCAGATGAGTGGATAAGTAAAATGTGGTATATCTACACAATGGAATACTACTCTGATATAAAAAAAGATTGAAATACTGTCATTTGCTGAAACATGGATGGACTTAGGAAAAATTATACTCAATGAAATAAGTCATGCACAGAAAGAGAAATACATGTTCTCACTTGTGGGAGCTAAAAGTAAATAAATTAATAAATATACAAACAAACTGTAGGGGGGGCGGGAAAGAAGACACAACAATCATGACAATTCCTTGAACTTGTTAAGACAAGTAAACAGATACAATGTTGATAGGTGGGAGGGGGGAGTAGGAGTGGGGAAAGAGGAATCAGTAATGGGCCATGAAAATCAACTACATTGTACATTGATAAATTAAAATAAAATAACGAAAAATAAGTTTCCTTCTATGGCTTAACTAAAAATTTTTTTTTATTAAAAATAAATAAATAATAAAAACTAGATCCAACTATATGCTGCCTACGGGAAACTCATCTCACCTGTAAAGACTTACACAGACTAAGAGTGAAAATGGAAACCCAAATCAAACAGGAGTAGCTATTCTTACATCGGATAAAGCAGACTTTAAACCAAAAATGAGACAAAGATGGTCATCATATAGTGATAAAGGAATCTATCCAGCAGGGCATGTAAATGTCTATGCACCCAACATTGGACCATACAGCTGTAGAAAGCAAACACTTTTAAACCTGAAGAGAGAGATAGACCCCCCATACAACAATAGTTTGGGACAGCAGCACTCCTTTCTCAACATTAGGAAGATCATCTAGGCAACAAATCAACAGAGAAATACAGGATATAACTACACATTAGACCAACTGGACCTGGCAGATATCTATGGAATATTTCATTCTATGTAAAGAATTTATATTCTTCTCACCAGCACATGGAACATTCTCCTGGATAGACCATATGTTATATCAAAATTGAAATCTTGACAAATTTAAAAATACTGAAATAATTTCAAGTATCTTTTCCAAACACAATGAATTAAAACTAGAAGTCAATAATAAGCAAAATTTTAGAAACTATACAAACACATTGAAATTAAATAGCATACTCCTGAAAGACCTCTGGCTCCAAAAAGAAATTAAATAAGAAATCAAAAAATTTCTTGAAACTAATGGAAATGAAGACACATCACACCAAAACCTCTTGGATACTGCAAAAGCAGTACTAAGAAAGAAACTTATTGTAGTAAATAACTTACATGAAAAAAATAGAAAGACTTCGAATAAACAACCTTGTGTTACACCTCAAAGAACTAGAAAAACAAGAGTGAGCTAATCCCAAAATTAGTAGATGAAAAAAAAAAATAATTAAGATCAGAAGAGAACTAAATGAAATAGAGACCACAATACTGATACAAAAGATCAACAAAAATAGTTGTTTTTTTGAGAAGATAAACAAAATAGACAAACCATTAGCTAGACAAGAAAGAAGACGTAAATAACAAAAATCAGAAGTGAAAAAGACATTACAACCAATATCACAGAAATAAAAAAGAATCATTAGAGACTATTGCTAACAATGATAGGTCAACAAATTTGAAAACCAGGAGAAAATGGACAAAATTTCCAGATATATACAATCTACCAAGACTGAACCAAAAAGACCCAAAACACCTGAACAGACCAATAAAAAGCAACAAGATTGAAGCAGTAATCAGCAGTATCTCAACAAAGAAAAGCCCAGGACTGGATGACTTCACTGCTAAATTCTACCAAACATTTAAAGAAGAATTAATACAAATCCTTTTAAAACTATTCCAAACAATTGAAAACAGAGGTCATTCTCACAAAATCATTCTATGAGGCCAGCATCACCCTGATACCAAAACCAGACAAAGAAACAACCACCACAAAAAAAAAAACAAAAAAAAACTACAGGCCAATATCTTTATGAATGTAGGTACAAAAGTCCTCACCAAAATATTATGAAACAGAATACAGCACCACATCAAAAAGAAAATATACCATGGTCAAGTGGGCTTCATCTCAGGGATACAAGGATGGTTCGACATGCACAAATCGATAAATGTTATACACCACATCAAAAAAATTAAGGACAAAAATCATATGATTATCTCAATAGATGCAGAAAAAACATTCAACAAAACTCAACATCCCTTCATGATAAAGACTCTCAACAAATTAGGTATAGAAGGATGCTATCTCAACACAATTAAAGCCATATATGACAAAGCCACCACCACCATCATCCTTAATTGGGAAAAGCTTTTAGCTTTTCCTTTAAGAACAGGAACAAGACACGATGACCACTCTCACCACTCCTATTTAACATAATATTGGAAATACTAGCCAGAGCTATCAGGCAAGGGAAAGGAATAAAGGGCATCCTAGTTGGAAAAGAGAAAGTCAAATTATCCCTGCTTATATTTATGACATGATCCTATATAGTTATATATATATATATATATATATATATATATATATATATATATATATATATATATATATATATATATATATATATATATATATATATATATATATATATATATATATATATATATATATATATATATATATATATATATATATATATATATATATATATATATATATATATATATATATATATATATATATATATATATATATATATATATATATATATATATATATATATATATATATATATATAACTAGACTCTACCAAAGTACTCATAGAGCTGATAAATGAACTAAGTAAAATTGCAGGATACAAAATCAGTATACAAAAATCAGTAGTGTTTTTATACATCAACAACAAACTAGCAGAAAAAAGAAATCAAGAAAGCAACCCACTTACAAGACAGTAAAAAAAAAAAAAAAATACCTGAAAATAAATATATCCAAGGAGATGAAACATCACTGCAATGAAAACTACAAAACACTGCTGAAAAAAATTAAAGAGGACACAAAAAGATGGAAAGACATTCCATGTTCATGGATTGGTAGAATTAATGCTGTGAAAATGTCCACACTGCCCAAAACAACCTACAGATTCAATGCAATCTCCATCAAAATACCAATGACAATCTTCATAGCAATATAGAAAAACAATCCTAACATTTATATGGAACGACAAAAGACTCCAAATAGCCAAAGGAATCCTGAGCAAATAAAATAAAGCCAAAGGCATTACACTACCTGATTTCAAATTATACTACAAAGCTATGGTAATCATAACAACATGGTACTAGCATACAAACAGACACACAAACAAATGGAACAAAAGAGAGAACCCAGAAATCAACCCATGTACTTAAAGCCAAATGATCTTTGACAAAGATCTTTGACAAAGGCACCAAGAACATGCATTGGGGAAAGGGCAGCCTCTTCAATAAATGGTGCTGGGAAAACTGGATAGCCAGGTGTAGAAGATTGAAAATAGACCTGTACCTCTCTCCATATACCAAAATCAATGAAAAATGGATTAACAACCTGATACTATAAAATTCCTAGAAGAAAACATACGGAAAACACTTCAGGAAGTAGAACTGGGCAAAGACTATATGAATAAGACCTCAAAAGTGCAGGCAACAAAAGAAAAACAGTAAATAAACAAATGGGATTTTATCAAACTAAAATACTTCTGCACAGCAAAGGAAACAATCAACAGACTGAAAAGACAACCTACAAAATAGAAAAAAATATATATTTGCAAACTATACATCTGACAAGGGATTAATATCCAGAATATACTCGAAGAATATAGTGAAAAAACAGGTAATCCAATTAAAAATGGGCAAAGGAGCTGAATAGGCATTTCTCAAATGAAGAGAAATAAATGGCTAACAGGTACATGAAAAAATGCTCAGCATCACTAATCATCAGGGAAATGCAAGTCAAAACCACCTTAAGATATCATCTCACTCCAGTTAGACTGGCTATTACCAAAAAGAGAATAAATGCTCATGAGGATGTGGAGAAATGGGAACTCTTGTACACTGTTAGTGGGAATGTAAATTAGTACAGCCATTAGGAAAACAGTATGAAGTTTTCTCAGACAACTACAGGTAGAACTACCATATGACTCAGCAACCCCACTATTGGGTATATATCCAAAGGAATGGAAATCATCATGTTGAAGGGATATCTGCACTCCATGTTTATCACAGCTCTATGTATGATAGCCAAGATAGGGACCCAACCTAAATGTCCACCAATGGATGACTGGATAATGAAAATATGGTATATACATGCAATGGAATACTACTCAGCCATAAAATAATTTAAATTCTGCCATTTGCAGCAGCGTGGATGAGCCTGTAGAAAATTATGTTAAGTAAAATAAGTTAGGCACAGAAAGAGAAATACTCCATGTCCTCACTCATAAGTGGAAGCTACAAAATAAATAAATGAATAGGAAAGAAAGAAAGAGAGAGGGAGGGAGGGAGGGAGGGAAGGAAGGAAGGAAAGAAAATCACAATAATATGCTGAAATTTCAAAAGGAGTGTTCCAAACTGTGGTTACTAGATGTGAAAAGGGGGAGGGTGAGGACAGGTTAGCAAAAAATTAGTTAATGGACACAAAGAATAATTATGTTTTGTAATGATGAATATGTTAATTATCATGATTTGATCATCACACATGGTATGCTGGTATTGATGTTCAACTCTGTACCCCGCAAATATATATAACCAATTATTTTTCAATAAAAAATTTTCTTTTTTAATTCTTTTCCTCTCTCTTCTCTGTCTATTTACAATGCTGCTGGGTTCATCTTGACCCTACCTGCAACATTGTTCTGATCTACCTTGTTAGCTCTGTCTATCTCACAATCTCTCCAACTATGCCATCAATATATCCTACATACCACACAAAGGTATCCATCTCAAGAAATCTCCTTTGTCTGAGAGGATAAGTAGTATTCTCCATTTGGAACCTCTACATCTAGGAAGTCACTGAAGAAACAACATGCACACACACACACACACACACACACACACAGAGCACACTATCTTCTATATTCCATCAATAAGTGAATACTTTTTTTATGTATTAATTTTATTTAAAAAGTGGACAGTTTTTTCACATAGTTCAAAAATCAAAACAATAAAAAAAAGCATACATTGAGAATTCTTGCCCCCACCCATTTTCCCCATTTACCTGGTTCTCTGATTTCCCCTCCCCTCAAGTCACTGCAATTCGTAAGTACAGTGATCCTTTTTGAAAATACAAGCAAACGCACATATATATTCTTCATCCTTTCTTACACAGAAGTTAACACATTATATACGTTATTAAGAACATTGCTTTTTTTTTGGATGTGCCAGCTTAGTGCTTTTGCTTTTATTAAAGACTATTTTTTTAGAGCTTTTAGAACATGGGATTCCCCACAGTGATAATAGTCTTTGTTTGTTTGTTTGTTTTAAACAAACCTATCAGAAAGCAAGAATCCAAGTGAGTTTGCCTCTCCTAAGTTGTCACTTTGAAAGACTACATGCTTTTTTCCAATTATGCTCCTACTACTTAGGAAATTTTTGAAATTCTCCTTTAAAATTACACTCAGAGCTTTAATCATGTTCTTTACAGTAATCCTAGGGGTGATGAATCTTTGTCTTTTAAGAATAGTTAAAATTTTTGAAACAATCAAAAGCCATTCAATGCCAAATCTGAACACTGAAGTTAGAAATCAAGTAGAAAAATGTCATTTTTGGTCAAAAGCAAGGCATGACCATATTGCTTTAAGGCATTTTTTCTTGATGGGCTCAAACTGGTTTCAAAGAACAAATTATAATATTTGGTGAAACACAGCATCACTGGGATAAGCATACAGCTTTGCAAAGTGACCATTCTGAAGGTGACTTTTATTTGAAAATATAAATTGTGATGTATTAATTTAATTATTTAAATGAGTCATAGCAAAGATAACTTAGTATAGGGAAAAGAGTACTAGTTTGAGAGTGAGAAGTCTTGAGTTCTTGTTTCATTTTTGCTACCGAATGTCATTGTGACACTGGGAAAGTCACGTAATTTCTCGGGCCCTCATTTCTTCTTTGAAATGAATAGGTTAAACTAGATAATTTTAAGGGCGATTCTAGCTTTAATATTTTGTCATTTTACTTCTGGGTTTTAAATAGCCTTGGTATTTTAGGCCATATTTATGTACTCAGGTGTAAGCATATGTAACTAGTACATAATATGCATATATTTTATAAATAATGAGGTGTTACTTGTAGTGAGTAAGAGTATGGATTCTAGAGTTAGTCTTCCTGGATTCAGACCCTGTCTCTGCCACTTCCTAGCTGTGTGGCTTTGGGCTAGTTACTTAAACATTTCTGTGTCTCAGTCGCTTCATCTGTTAAGCGAGAGGACCTACCTCTACGAGTATTTGATGAGTAGACATTTCTAAAGTTCTATAGTAGGTACTATATAAATTTATTAAGTAAAATGAACAAATTCTTAGCATTTTAAATGGTGTAAAGTAACTGTATTCATACATAAATGCTGTGGCCAAAGACTGAATGCTGTCTAATGTCTCCAGGAGAAAACAATTTAAGAAATTTATGTGAATATTTCTACACATATATTAATAAAAGATTTTGTTGTTTTTGTTTGTTTGCTACTGGTTGGGTGTTCTCTCTCTTTCTCACACCAGAGGTTGTAACTTGATTAAAACTTTTCATGGCTATTAATATAAAAATATACTTGAATTTCCTCCACTTAATTTGAATTTCATATAACAGGAATGCGAAGATCGACCAGCATGTTTACCTGTTATACCGCCAACACAGATATGGTACTTTATTTGACAGTAGAAGTACGCCACTGACTGTGTAGGTTATCCCCCCTACCACACATTACTAGTACATGAGTGTTACAAACAGAATGTGCTTCAGACAGGTGCCTGATTCTTTTCTCCCTGTCTCACTGAGCTCTCAATTATACTCATCCTGATTACATCATGGAAAAAGTCTCAAGTGGTCTTGACTAGACGCTCTTTCCCCTTTTGTGAAAAAGTGAAACTAGAAAGAAAGGATGGGGTGGCTTCAGTGTGGCTTCCAGATACCCATAAACCCCTATATTAAGTACTTAGTTTAAACATTCACACACTCACGTATAGGGGATATGTGCACTACAGGAGTTGTATTTCTTATTAAAACCCTGACCTCCTGATTAAGGATATAACCTAATGCCACTACAGTTAGGGTCTTTTGCGACTCATTTTTAAGTAACCTGTGCAATGATTTTGCTCATTATTTTTAAAACTGGGTGAACAGGGACAGGGAATGTCCCCATACAATGATTAGATATCCAGGCCAGTACTTGTGTCTAAGAATGGACATCTGGACAAAGGAACCAAAAGCAAACATAACAAAGACTCCTCACTCTGAAATCTGAATCTTCCAAACCTGTCCCTAACCTTAGACTTACCAATCAATGAATAGACACTTACCTGACAGTCACGTGATTCACCTACAACTACTTTAATTTTTCTTCTCAGCAAATGGCATCCTCTTCCTCAACACACACACACACACACACACACACACACACACACACACACACACACACACTACTGTATTGGATGCATGTGGAATGGCCAATATGTGTTGGGTGGGATACACATATCCTAAAAGTTTAACATTGAAAGCACTTATGTAATATGTACATAGACTTACTTTCAAAACAGGACTAATGGCTGGGTTTCCTGGTTTCCCGCTTTCCGGGTACCCCTTTCGCAGCCTAAGAAATAAGTCAAACAGCCCATAAAATAAAAGGGCCAGAACTAGGGTGAGAGTAGTGAGGCACTTTCCTTGGACACAGAATTTAAGGGGGTGCTAAAAAAAACCTTCATTAGTAACGATAAATAATATTTCAGCACAGTGTTAGAAAAAACAAAATGAATGCAAATATCCACAGTGAACACAATATCAAAATGGTAAATAAAAACATCATCAGTATGACTGATTTTTTTCTTTTGCCTCAGGCTCCAATATGACTCATCAGGGTACTATTAAAAAGAATACCATGTTTCACAAATACTCCAGAAACTGCAGACTTTTCTATTCTGTAAAATCTCATATTTTGACTGCTAAAACCTGGCCATTCCTCGTAATCTGCCAAGTGGGCCAGCAAATGTGTAACAAATAGGTGACCAGTGAGGGCTCTCAGTACACGCCCAGGGGCCACAGGTGAAAGAGAGTTCCTTTAGGAAGGATGCCAAAAAAGTCAGGACCATATTTGAGTACCTACTGTTTTCTCCAGTGCTGATGAAACTCTTTAATCAGAACAATAGAGTCTCCTTAGGAAGAGGTGGGGAATCTGGCTGGATTAATTCATTCATGCCTGAAAGAACATAGAAAAGCAGTGATCAAATGTCACATGAAGAAGATTCTCAGAAAGGGCTGGGAAATTTCAGCAGGTGGATGCTGAGACCCCCAAAATGGATTACCATGGGCAAAGGAGAGCATGAGAGAGTTACACCTAGCCCTCGTTGGCAGCTAAGTAGAATGAGTGGGAATCCCTTTACCATCTGACATCTGTGTTTGAACTGGCAGCCTTTGGGAAGGAATGACAGTGGCAGAGTTCACAAGTCACTCCCTCGTTACAAGAAGCTTTTAACTATGATGAGCTATCCTCAAAAAATACCACAACTTCTAGTCAAACTCACAACACTGATGAAGGGTAACACCTGCCTTTTTCTCAGTCAGGAATCTTCTGTGAGGAGTTCTTATGACCACAGCTGTTTCATTGACTAGTAAATACATATGGAGGGAGACCTAGCTGGCGATTGGCTGTCAACACGGCTGGTGTTAGGAGACATTAATTTCTGCACATATCTGCTTTATATGTATCCTTGCAATGCATGTAGGTGGCTTCTTATGTGGGGTGATTTAGGGGCACCAAAAACCACACCCCACATCTCTGTGCTCTACTTTCCCTACCAATCTCTTGCCCAGGCTTGCCACATCATCTGAAATACTGCATTATAGATTCTATCCTTTAAAGCACTGCATCTCCAGGAATCTCCTAATAAAGTGAAAACACTACAAGGAGCAGTTACACATTAGCCCCTTAACTAATTAGATGAGCTAGATTTCACTTTAGAAAGTGGATGGGAAGAAATACAGAGAGATACATTTTAATTGGTAGAAGGATGGAGGTAAAGGAATATAGAGGCAGACAGTCTTACATGGGGCAATGTAGTAGGATTACCTGAGAAGCCAGATAGTGTCGTAAGTGCTGGCAAAGGATTCTACAAAAGGGAGGAGAAGCAAAAAACACAGAGGGAAAGCAACAAATGTAATAGCTTCCACCTATACAAATTTGCTTTAAGCTAGTCCTTTTAACAAGCTGTTTCTTATTCGCTGGGGTAGGGACTGCCTCTTCAGCAAATGGTGCTGGGAGAACTGGATATCCATATGCAGGAGAATGAAAAGAGACCCATACCTCTCACCATATACTAAAATCACCTCAAAATGGATCAAGGATTTAAATATACACCCTGAAACAATAAAACTTATTAAAGAAAACATAGGAGAAACACTTCAGCAAATAGGACTGGACACAGAGTTCATGAATAAGACCCCAAAAGCACGGACAACCAAAGAAAAAATAAACAAATGGGATTATATCAAACTAAAAAGCTTCTGCACAGCAAAAGAAACAATTAACAGAGCTATAAGACAACCAACAGAGTGGATGGATCAAGGATTTAAATATACACCCTGAAACAATAAAACTTATTAAAGAAAACATAGGAGAAACACTTCAGCAAATAGGACTGGACACAGAGTTCATGAATAAGACCCCAAAAGCACGGACAACCAAAGAAAAAATAAACAAATGGGATTATATCAAACTAAAAAGCTTCTGCACAGCAAAAGAAACAATTAACAGAGCTAAAAGACAACCAACAGAGTGGGAGAAAATATTTGCAAAATATACATCCGACAAAGGATTAATATCCAGAATATACAAGGAACTCAAACAACTTTACAAGAAAAAAACAAGTAATCCAACTAAAAAATGGGCAAAAGAGCTAAATAGACATTACTCTAAGGAAGATATACAAATGGCCAACAAACATATGAAAAAATGCTCAACATCACTCAGCATCCGGGAAATGCAAATCAAAACTACACTGAGATACCATCTCACCCCAGTTAGGATGGCTAAAATCCAAAAGACTCTGAACGATAAATGCTGGCGAGGTTGCGGAGAAAAAGGAACTCTCGGGCCGGCCCGGTGGCACACTGGAGAGTGCGCTGCTTGGGAGCGCGGCGGCGCTCCCACTGAGGGTTCAGATCCCATGTGGTGACCGGTTCCCGCTCACTGGCTGAGCGCGGCACGGGCGCAACACCGAGAGTTGCGATCCTGTACCGGTCAGTAAAAAAGACAAAAAGGGAAAAAAAAAAAAAAAAGGAACTCTCATCCATTGTTGGTGGGACTGCAAAATGGTGCAGCCTCTGTGGAAAATAGTATGGAGGTTCCTCAAACAGTTGCAGATAGATCTACCATATGACCCAGCTATGAAAACCAGAGGGGGGGGAAGAAGATATAACAACTACAATTTCTTTGAAGGTATTAAAACAAGCAAACGGAAAGGACATTGTTGGGTGGGAGGGGGGAGAGGGAGGAGGGAGGGAGGTTTCGGTGATGGGTCATAATAATAAACCACATTGTATATTGACAAAATTTAGAAAAAAAAAAGAAAAGAAAAAAAATTTTTTTTTAAAAACAAGCTGTTTCTCATCTAGGCTGCAAACTCTTTGGGAAATACTTTCAAAGAGATTTGAGTTCAAATGACAGCTTTACTTGGGGAATCTTGAACCAGTTATTCTCCCCCCGCCCCTCTCTTCCTCCTCCCCCACCTCACCCCTCAGTTTCTTCCTCTTGTAAAATGAATAATATAGATAATGCCTACTCCTGGGGTACATTGTTAAGATTATGTGAAATATCTGAAGCAAAAGCCAGTAAGACAGAGCTTGGCATGTAACAGGAGCTCAATAAATATTATTCATTCTTTTCTTCTTGCCTCTAGCACCTAGTATATATGATTCTAGGCACACAGGACTTCCTCAACAAATGCTTTAAAAAGACCTGATGAAGAGAAAACAGTGATGAAGATAAAATAGACTAAAGTTCTTTTAAAATTCTTTTGTCTTTGAGAGAGGGTAACAAAGTGGTAGAAACAGAACAGAGAAGAGGATGAGTAACAAGAAGGCATTGCCCAGAATCCAAAGCAGACTATCCGGGTGTCTAGGAAAGAAAGCCCAGGCAGGAAGCTACGAACTGACAAAGTTATGATCCCTGCTGGTAGTTTGTTGTGTGTGCAGGCAGAACCAAAACTGCCCAAGCACCACCTGAGTGGGGCAAATTTGTAAGGACAATCTAGGGTAATATTCTGCAGGGATAGTGTTCATTGACTGAGAAGGGTCACAGATTAACCATAAACACCAAACAAACAGACGTGGCTAGAAGCAGTTTCTATTGAAATGGTGAGTATTCTCGGCACTATTTTTTTTTTTTTTACTTTTAATCATTTAATTATTAATCATTTAATCATTTTAATCATTTTACTTTTAATCATTTAATTATTATATTTCATGGACAAGAGGTAAGATATCAAAAAATGAATTCTGGCTCGGAGGGTCATTTCATCAATTTTTTCTAGAACAACCGTATATCCTAAAACTGCTCTGTTTTATTTGCTAGTTTTTTCAACTTCCAAGACAGGTCGCTTGGGCTGAAAGAAAGAGTGCTAGTCAGAGATATAGGACACCTGGCTTCCAGTCTTGGCCTTATCACTTATTAGTGGTGTGACCCTGAGGATGTCCCTTCCATCTCTGGGCCTCAGTTTTTCATCTGTAAAATGAGGGAGTTGAACTACGTAACTCCTGAGGTTACTTTGAGCTCTGACAGTCTAAGTCTAGTAGAAGGTTTGATTTGGCAGACAGGCCCAATTCTAGGGAAAAAAAATAGGAAAGATATGGAGAAACCTTGTCTCCTTCCTCACTAGCCCTTCATCACCTCAGGCCTGACCAACAGTCCTCACATCACAGCTCTAACTGCCTGGACTCCAATCCAAGACTCATAGTTTTAAGCAGCCTTTCCTAGTTGGCACAGACTTGTTCCTGTCATGAACTGCTCCCAATCAAAACATCCCTTAGGGACAGTGTTTTTACTTTTAAGCTCAAAACCATTGATATTTGACAAACAGATTTAAGTTAATTCATTAATTACAGAGAACTAGAAAATATAATCCATGGCCTTCACAGAGAACATGCAGGCATTTTCCCAGCAGCTTTCTTTAAAGAACTCATAGAGATTGTTGCAGATCCAGGAAAAAAGGGGCACTACCGTGGGAGGAAAGTAGGGGAAAGGTTATAGACAGCTTGAACCCCTCACCAAAGCTTTTCAGCAGCCTACATATGGAGTAATTGAACAAGTTCATCAGTACATATTTACTGAGAACCTGGGGAAGCATGTCGTTTTCAATGATAAGCCCAGTGGTGACATGAATAATGAGTCAATGAGCCTTATAATAATTTCTCATTTTCTGGCAGAACTGACTGAGGATATTAAATAAAGATTAGACTTTATTGGCCTTTATTAAAACTTTATTAATAATCTATTAATCTCTCTTGATGCTTTAATTTTTACAAATAAGGTCACTGAGGCCTAGGGAAAGTAAGGGACTCATCCCATCCTAAGTAACATAAGCAAGTTAATGGCAAGGCCAGGACTAGAGCCTGAGTTTTCATTCAAAAGCCTTGCATTGTTTTATCCATATCACACTTCTTCCCTACTACATATTCTCTAATATATGTGTAGATATTTCTATCTCCCTCATATAGTCAAACCATTTGGATGTAAGCTTTACGTTTTTAAGGGATATTAATTTTCAATTTTCTAAATCAGATACCAATGTACAAATCACCAGAAACAAGTGTCCCTCTTGTTTTCTTTCTGCAATGGTATGGAAGCCAATATTTTTTTCTACTATGTGCAGAAGAAACTACCACCTGTTCCAGTCTTTTTCCCATACCTCTCCCTAACTCTACTTTCCCCACACAGAAACATATATGTGCAGACACTCTTTACCTTGAGTATATCCATTTCTGCTGGCATTCAAAACTGGAAGAAAGTAACTAAAATGGGACAAATTTTCTTTTTCTTCCTTGGCCCCTCTCTGCTGCTACAGTTTGCTATACTATGAAGCTAGGACAAAAGAATGGAATGATGAGATGAGCAATACCTTGTTGTAAATCAAGTCATCAAGCTAGATGTAACAGGAGATAAAGAGAAAGGAACTAAGGCCCCTGCCCTTGAAAATGGTAGGCTGGTAGCAATGACAAAAAAGACGTGTAGAATCAACTGCTATATTTAGCAGGTCACATGCTAAGCTCTATAGAAAGTACCATATATTTATGGCACAAACCCACCGTAGACCTTAAGGTGGTTGAGCTTCCAAATGGCATTTCCAAAAGCAATGATTTCACTGATCCATAAAACTCATGCTCCTCTTTCTCATTTATTCAGCCGCAGATCTTATAACTTTCTTGCTCCTTATAAGCATTTCAAGCTACAAACTTGACCAAGCATAATGTTGCCACGTGTTGAAGGAAATCTATCAGGTGAAAGGCAGGTGCAACTCAGTTTTCCCAGTGAGACTCCAATCCAGTAGCACACGATATTTTGCAAATCATACAGAGAAGCTCTGATCATGTTCAGCATGAGCATGGCTATTTACACCATTGAGAGAGAAGTGCCCTCAATCACACCATTTCCACAGATGAGAACTTAAAAATGAGGAAGCTAAGTGCTTTGCTCAGGTTTATACCCTTAGTCAGTCCCAAAGAAGCATGACTTGAAGCTCAAGTTTGTGATTGGTGCCTGCTAAAAGCATGTTTTAGACAGAGTCCAGGAATGGATGTCCTAAGGTTCATCCTCTATTTGCTCTTGGATAGGAAGCATGGACATTGGAGGTGGGAGGTAGGTGAGTTTGTGGACAGCAGGAGAATGTGGCAGGGAATACTAAACATTATCAACACACTGACCTAAAACTTTGCTCTTGTGTGTGTATTTTAATTCAGAATTCTGTAGCTGACTGGATCAGATGGTTACCACACTGAGCTTCTAAAGTTAAATATGTGAATTAGATTCCAGTTAATTCCCTCTGCAATGGAGTCATAAATTGTGCTCTGAACATGGAACAAGCATCTTGTAACTCCAAGTTCTTGGTCCTAAGGGAAATGCTTACTCACAAACATAAAAACAGCTCTACTCTCTCTTCTGATGGTTATAACATTTATTTTGTATATGAAGAATCTCATGCTTTTCCCTCCAATTCTAATGCCCTATAGCCAATATAGAGTGTGCTAAGAGAACAGTAAACAAGTATACACATAAATAAATCTGGTCTCCCCAGACCTGTTTAGGAAAGCCTCTCTGTACATTTTTTCTGAGCCCTTTCCTGTGTTGATTTCAATTTGCATCTAAAATCACATGTTTTGGCCTAATCTCTGAGAAGCCTTATATCTGTAATTCAGAACCTTTGTTTTTAAACCTCAGCATGTCGTGATTAGATTAAGGATAAGAAAGCAAACCTTTTTCAAAAAGCTCTAATATTATCCCTTTTTACTCACATTGGCGTTAAGTATAAGCAGTGACTCTCTGATTAAGGCAAAAGTGCATTGTTGCTGCATTAGTGTAATGTGGTGTGTGGTTCTGCACTTAAAAGAGGCATTCAGATGCTCTAATTGTAAATGTCCATGAACAGCCACTTCCGTACTAGTCAAACTGCTTTTAGTTAGTCTCACCAGTGGTTTTATATCAGCAGAGTATTGAGGGCTATGCTGACTTTTGAGAGGATTGAAATTGCTTCATATTGCCATCCTAAATTTTATATTCACTATATTCCTTAAAGTATACCTTAATAAATATTTTATGATCATAAAAAAAGTGTCATGAAGTCACATAATTTCTTCCTGAATCCCTTTTGTATAGTCAGATTTAATATGTGCTAGCTTATCCTCCCCAAGTAAATAAGCTCCTTGAGGGCAGGGGTTATATCTTATGTATACCTCCTATTGTTACCCATACTACACTGAAAAAATAATAAGCACATCATAAAGACTGGCTGAAGAAAATTAAAGTATTTCTTCTATGCTTTTTATAATCCTCACTTTTATTCATTTTATTCTCTATTTTACATGTTTTATCCCCACCCTCAGCTTCCTGGTTTACCCAGCCTAAATCTAATAAAAGAGCAGCCTATTTTGAATTTGGTACATCTTGTATCCCTCTGTGGCAAACTCTCTTGATTCCGAAGTGGAAATGGACAAGATAGTAAGTGTGGCTTTATCATATAGAGACAGCACAGCATAATAGAAAGAGCTTTGGCAACCAACAGAACTGGGTTTGAAACTCAACCAAGATGGACAAGTTATTGCATAGATTGTGATGATAGTTTTAGATGTGTATACTTATCTCCAAACTCATCAAGTTGTATACATTAAATACATACAGCTTTTTGTATGTCAACCATGTCTCAATAAAGTGGTTAAAAAAAAAAAAGCTCAACCAATACAGTCGTCTAACTTTGGTCAAATTATTTAATATCTTTAACATCAGTTTCTTCATCTGTAAAATGGAGAAAATAGAGTCGTCAAAATGTAAGATATCTCGCCCAATGATTAGTACATCATAAGTGCACAGTAAATAAGAATCATTATTATTTTTTATGATAGAGCACCCAAAATCAAAGTTAGACCCAGTAGTAGATAGGCTCCAAAAACCAGCTGAACCTTCGATACTGGGTAGCTGCTTATATACTTAATAACTTTTTCTGGGGTCATTATCAGCAACGTAATTTAGAATAGGGCATAAGTTCTACAGGGAAAAAATAAATAGCTCAAGTATGGCATGAATCTGATGTTGACCTTTAGTTCACGGTGAGACTTGGGCCTTGCTTTGAAGCTCACATCTAGAGCTGTGAGGAGGCTCAAGCAACTCCTAAATGTACCTCCCAAACCTTAAATCACATCAGACAATTTTGATTATTTTCTGTTTGGTAAAGAAACCAGACTGAACTCCTAGAGCTATGGGACTAGAACAAGGCCAAAGTCTCAGAATTCTCCATGAATAAAACTAAGTCAGCATGCTGAGGAGTGAGACTGAGCAAATCAAAACTAATTTACATTCCAAAATGAATTCACCAAACCTAAAAATAATTCCACATCCACAAAAGGGCTATGCAAAATTAAAACTTTACTTTGAAAACAAATTTTTAGATATGAAAATAAGTCAATTTCATCTTTTTAATTAATGTGCTAAAATTTTACAGGAAGAGACAATGAATTGGTCACCCCTTCTTAGAAGTGTTTCATATTCTTTGGCCCAATATGGAAAGTGGGTTAATGCATGTATATGTTACTAAATTAGACTTAAAATTCTCAAAGCAACATCATGCGTTCTTTAGAGGGGAGTGTATTAGGATGATTCACTCTCAATTTTTATTTTTATGTGTCAAAAATATTTCCTACAAGTTCCCAGGTATATCACTAAATGGAAAAGGTAAGGAAAAAACTACATCTGTATCCAGTATGTTCAAGCAGTCCACATAATGGAGGTCACAGAGCATTTGGGGAGCAGACAGCATGATTAACCATCATGCTCATATTCTCCAAATATTGGTTTAGCATGGGGTTTTACTCTGGCCATACATGTTTGGCCCAAGTGCCACTCAGGGAGTAACTTATCACCTAGGATAATCAAACTTAATATCTCTTCCCTATCAGACTATGTCACAGGGATTTTCAAATATAATTATTCCAGAGGTCATACAGTTTTAAATTTCCTGAGTGATTTTTTCCCTATGAAAGACTTAGACACATAGATGACATTTCTCAATGTGCAATTCCCACATCTGTAACTTAGAATCAAGATGGTTACAAACAAGTAATTCTACATCAAATATGATCCAGGTCATACTCCGTATTCTGAAAAACAGCTCTTCTCTCTCTGCAGACTGCAAAATGCATTTTGCTTAATCAAATTTCATGGTGTTTACTCTATCCTCCATGACCAAATGGACTTTTCAGCAAGGTGGCCAGAGCAAAACTGGGTAGCCCAAAATCCAACGTGTGATCACCCACTCAGGATAGCTAGGGCCCCAAATTGACTTTCTGTAATTAATCTGGATTGATTATGTAGACTGGCCACAGTCTATTCTCTCATATTCACACTCTGCTTCAACTAAGTAGATTTTTCTTTTCAATAATCTTTGAGGTCACAGAGTTTGAAAGGGAAAGACATTATGTACCAGATGACTTGCTATGGACTGTGCCTGTTTTTGATCACAAAACCAGAAGTTTTTATTGTCAGTGGTTCTTAGAGAGACTAATGCTAGGTCAGGTGACTAAACTTTCCTTTATTAGATCAAATTAATTGTATAAAACATTAAAAAATCAATACCAACGAGTTTTCACCCTAGCTTCTTTAGAATAGGGAAAAGTCTGCTGGTACCTTCAAAATTAGAGGATGCTAGGATTAAGAAGAAAAAATGTAAAAACAAAAACAAAAACTGATTACAATCAAAACTGGACCCAAGAAAACAGATGCAGGATGCTATTATCATGGGAATGTGGGGAGAAAAAGTCAAAGAAATGAGCCTTTAGAAGATAAAATGACTAAGACCTTTCATATAAAAATTAATAGGAGCAAGGAAAATATAGATTAAAATGAAATACAGATTTTTTTTTAAAAATTCAGCTGTGGACTTTTTCTTGTCATAATTTAATTTGGTGATGATATTTAATTGTAAAAGCTCATCTGATAAATAATAAATCATTCTTTCTTCAACATATTGTTCATTTTTGAGCACACCATTTAGTTCAACACTTCAAATAGAATAGATACACAGGATAATACACTTTTAGTTTTAAAGAACTAACTTATAAGTCATCTAAAAAAGATCAAATATTCCAGACAGTAAATTGTTATTATTACTGTTATCCTACAATTAAGTTGTAAGAATTATTTTCCTATGTAAAAATAAGTCATTTGCATATGAGAAATAATTGGTAACATGATTGGCTAATAAGAAATACTTGAGGGTTCCAGACTGGTGGGAGGGAGCAAAATCTCACATGTGGTGGGAAACGCCAGTTTTACTTGAAGACCATCAACCTTCCACAAGGGAGCTGGTTAAAGAAAAAAAACCACTTAATTCCTCAGGAGTCCCTCCTCCAAAACATCACCATGGAGGCCTGTGCAAGTGCAGTTATATCTGCTGAGAAAATAAAAGACTTACTTTCATCATCTGAATCAAATCCAAACAGTGTCTGATATTTCTTTTGTGCAAACAGCACAAAACCAGCAGAGCAGCCACTATGCCATGGGACCCAGCCCAGGCAAGCCCTCACCCACCCACAGAGGGTGACCCACTAAATCCCAGGCCCCGAGGCAGCACTGCCAAATTGGCAGCTGGGACAGATACCAGGGTGAAACGAGTGGACTGTCAAACACTCTGCCATAATGACTAAACACCAACAGAGATACCAGAAATATGAAAAACAAAGAAAGTAGGACACCACCAAAAGAATATAATAATTCTCAAGTTCTAGATACTATAGAAGAGAGAGTCCTTGAAATAATAAGGAATTTCGAGAAACAAGTCTAAGGAAACTAAATGAGATACAAGAAAACTGAATTATACAACATAATGAAATGAGAAAAAGTATACAGGACCTGGAAGAAGAAATGCACAAAGAAATCAATGCCCTGAAAAAGAATGTAGCAGAGCTTGAAGAAGTGAAGGAGTCATTCAACGAAACAAAAAACAAAACAGAGAGTTAAACCAGAACACAAGAACAAGCAGAAGAGAGAACTTCTGACCTTCAAGACAGCCTGTTCAAAATTAAACGGGCAGACAAAAAAGAAAAAAGAATTTTTAAAAAATGGAAGAAAATCTAAGAGAGATAACAGACAACCTTAAGTAAACTCAAATATCTGAATCATGGGTATTCCAGAAAGGGAGGAAAAAAGAAACTGCATTGAAAGCATAGTCAATGAAATAATAGTAGAAAACTACCCAGGTATAGGGAAAGACACAGATCTTCACATTCAAGAGGCTCAAAGATCCCCAAATATATTCAACCGAAAAAGGGTCTCTCCAAGACATGTTACAGTCAAATTGGCAAAATTCAAAGACAAAGAGAGAATTTTAAAAGCTGCAAGAGAGAAGTGTCAAGTTATCTATAAGGGAGCCCCAATCAGAATAACATCAGACTTTTCATCAGAAACCATAAAAGTCAGAAGAGAATGAGATGATATATTCAAAATACTACAAGACAAAAATTGCCAGCCAAGAATATCTTACCCAGTGAAGCTATCCTTTCTAAATGAATGACAAACAGTATATTCCTCAGGCAAACAAAAACTGCAAGAGTTCACCACCACACAACCAGCCTTACAAGAAATTGTCAAAGGGGGACTGGGTTTGGTACCTGAAAACAAACCACCACTGGCATAAATACTCAAGAAAAAAAAAACACTAGTAATACAAAACTGCTTAGAATAAAGAGAAAAAAAGTTTATCTACCACCCAAAGAAATCAACAAACACAGAAGACAAACAGTAAATCAGAAAAAAGAACAAAAGATATTTAAAACATCCAAACAAAAAACATAAAATGCCAGGAGTAAATCAAGACCTTTCAATAACAACTCTTAATGTAAAAGGATTAAATTCCCCACTCAAAAGACATAGATTGACTAATTAGATTTTAAAGGTGGACCCAACAATGTGCTGCCTTCAAGAGACTCACCTTACATGTAAAGACACACATAGACTAAAAGTGAAAGGATGGAAAAAGATATATCATGCAAACAGAAACCAAAAATGAGCTGGAGTAGCTACCATTATATCAGATAAAATAGACTTTAAAACAAAAACCATAAAAAGAGATAAAGAATGCCACTATATGATGATAAAAGGATCTATCCATTAAGAAGACATAACAATCACAAATATATATATGCACCCAACGTTGGAGTAGCCAGATTGATAAAGAAAACACTATTAGACCTAAAGAAAGAGGTAGAGACTAATACCA
The DNA here is from genome assembly GCF_000696425.1 of Galeopterus variegatus. Taxonomy (NCBI): domain Eukaryota; kingdom Metazoa; phylum Chordata; class Mammalia; order Dermoptera; family Cynocephalidae; genus Galeopterus; species Galeopterus variegatus. Next base: position 237,888 of record NW_007727915.1, read on the forward strand.
TAATAGCATGGGACCTGAACCCCCCACTCTCAATATTGGACAGATCATCTAGGCAAAAAATCAACAGAGAAACACAAAACCTAAACAACACTTTAGACCAATTGGACTTCACAGACATCTACAGAACATTCCATCCAACAACCTCAGAATATTCATTCTTCTCATCAGCACATGGAACATTCTCCAGGGTAGAGCACATGTAAGGTCAGAAATCAGGTTTCAACAAGTTCAAAAAAATTGGAATTATTCCATGTATTTTTTCAGAACACAATGTATTAAAATTAGAAATCAATAACAAATGAATCTCTGGAAACCATACAAACACAAGGAAATTGAACAACAATCTACTTAATGACATAGGGGTCCAAGAAAAGAAATCAAAAAATTTATTGAAACTAATGAAAATAATGATATATCATACCAAAACCTGTGGTACACTACAAAAGTGGTACTAAAGGGGAAATTTACTACATTAAATGCTTACATCAGAAAAATGGAAAGATGGCAAGTAAACAACCTAACACTTCACCTTCAAGAACTGGAAATACAACAACAATCCAAATCCAAAGTTAGTAGACAGAAAGAAATAATTAAGATCAGAGCAGAACTAAGTGAAATAGAAAACCAAAAAACAATACAAGAGAATAACCAAACAAAACATTGTTTTTTTGAAAAGATAAATAAAATTGGCAAACCATTAGCAAGGCTAACTAAAAAAAGAAGAAGACCCAAATAACAAAAATTAGAAAGGAAAAAGGTAATATTAGAACTGATACCTCGGAAATGAAAGGAATCACTATAGACTACAATAAACAACTATATGCGAACAAATTTGAAAATCAGGAGGAAAAGGATAAATTTCTGGACAAACAATTACCAAGACTGAGCCAAGAAGACCTAGAAAATCTGAACACACCATTAACAATAAAAGAGATTGAAGCTGTTATCAGCAATCTCCCAACAAAGAAAAGCCCAGGACCAGATGGCTTCACTGCAGAATTCTACTGAACCTTCAAGGAAGAATTAATACCAATTCTCTACAAACTATTCCAAAAGATTGAAACAGTGGCCATTCTCCCAAACTCATTCTATGAGGCAAATATCCCCTTGATACCAAAACCAGACAGAGATATGACAAAAAAAGAAAACTACAGGCCAAAATCTTTGATGAATATAGATGCAAAAATTCTCAATAAAATACTAGCTAATAGAATACAGCAACACATACATAGTATTATGCACCAGGATCACGTCGGATTCATCCCAGGGATGCAAGTTTGGTTCAACATATCCAAATCAATAAATGTGATACACCACATCAATAAAATCAAAAACCATATGATCGTCTCTATAGATGCTGAAAAAGCATTTGACAAAATTCGACTTTCAGTCATGATAAAGATTCTCTATAAATTGGGTATAGAAAGAAAATATTGCAACACAATTAAAGCCATATATGACAAACCCACTGCCAATATTATCCTGCATGGGGAAAATTTGAAAGCTTTTCCCTTAAGAACAGGAACAAGACAAGTATGCCCACTCTTACCACTCCTATTCAACAGATTGTTGGAAGTACAAGCCAGAGTAATCAGGGAAGAGAAGGAAATAAAAGGCAACCACATTGGAAAAGATGAAGTCAAACTGTCCCTGTTTGCAGATGGTATGATCCTATACATAGAACAGACTAAAGAATCTACAAAAAAAAAAAAAACCCTCTTAGAGTTGATAAATGATTTCAGCAAAGTTGCAAGATACAAAATCAGCATACAATATCAGTAGCATTTCTATACTCTAACAATGAAATAGCAGAAAAAGAAATCAAGAAAGTTAGCCCATTTACAATAGTCACCACAAAGGAAAATACCTAGGAATAAAGTTAACCAAGGATATGAAAACTCTCTACAACAAGAGCTACAAACCACTGTTGAGAGAAATTGAAGAGGACACAAGAATACGGAAAGATATCCCATGCTCTTGGATTGGAAGAATTAATATTGTGAAAATGTCTATACTACCCAAGGTTATCTACAGATTCAATGCAATACCCATCAAAATTCTGATGACATTTTTCTACGAAATGGAAAAAGCAATCCTAACATTCATATGGAATAACAAAATACCACAAATAGCCAAAGCAATCCTGAGCAAAAAAATAAAGCTGGAGGCATAACATTACCTGACTTTAAACTATACTACAAACCTATAGTATCAAAAACAGAATGGTACTGGCATAAAAATAGACACACAGACCAATGGAACAGAATAGAGAATCAAGAAATCAACCCGTATACATACAGTCATCTGACCTTTGACAAAGGTACCAAGTCTACCCACTGGGGAAGAGACTGCCTCTTCAGCAAATGTTGCTGGGAATACTGGATATTCATATGTAGGAAAATGAAACTAGATCCGTACCTCTCACCATATACCAAAATCAACTCAAAATGGATTCAAGAATTAAATACACATTCTGAAACTCTAAAACTCCTAAAAGAAAACATTGGGGAAACTCTTCAGGAAGTTGCACTGGGCATAGACTATATGAATTCAAACTCAAAAGCACAGGCAACAAAAGGAAAAATAAACAAATAGGAATACATCAAACTGGAAAGCTTCTGCACAGCAAAAGAAACAATTAGCAGAGCAAAAAGACAACCAATAGAGGGGGAGAAAATATTTGCAAAATATATATCTGACAAAGTATTAATATCCAGAATATACAAAGAACTCAAACAACTTAACAGTAAAAAACCAGGTAACCCAATTGAAACATTTGAAAAGGAGCTGAATAGGAATTTCTCAAAGGAACATATATAGATGGCCAACAGACACATAAGAAAATGCTCAACATCACTCAGCATTAAGGAAATGCAAATCAAAACCACTTTGCGATACCATCTCACTCCAGTTAGGATGGCTAACTTCCAAAAGACTGAGAATGATAAATGCTGGCTTTTGTGGAGAAAAGGGAACCCTCCTACACCGTTGGTGGGACTGCAAAATGGTGCAGCCTTTATGGAAAATGGTATGGAGGTTCCTCAAACAATTACAGATAGATCTACCATATGACCCAGCTATCCCACTGCTGGGTATATACTCAAAGGAATGGAAATCATCATGTCGTAGGGATACCTGTACTCCCATGGTTATTGTAGTGCTATTTACAATAGTCGAGAGTTGGAACCATCCCAAATGTCCATCATCAGATGAGTGGATAAGGAAACTCTGGTATATCTACACAACGGAATACTACTTTGCTATTAAAAAAAATGAAATACTACCATTCACAGAAACATGGACAGACTTACAGAAAATTACATTAAGTGAAAGAAGCCAGGCATAGAAAGGGAAATACTGCATGCTAATAATAAATAAATAAATATACCAACGAATAAATGAGGTGTGGGCGGGGGGAGAAGACACAGCAATCACAATTCCTTGACCTTGTTAAGACAAGTGAACAGATATGATGTTGATGTCGGGGAGGTGGAAGAAGGAGGCAGGAAAGAGGAATTGGTAAAGGGACACGAAAATCAAGTGCATTGTATATTGATAAATTAAGATAAAAAAATTAAATACTTGAATCTGATCTGCCAACTAAAGCTGAAAAGAATTTTAGCTAAGTAATTTTAACAATATTAAAGCCTTTTATCTGTTGGGGCAAAAGTAGAAAAAACCTTGTTATTGCTGTCTGCCATAAATAGTGTAACACTGAACAAAAGCTTTTGTAAGAAACAAATATATTGTCAGGAAGTAAGAAAAGAGTTCAGGGACTTTTGACTTGGTGGCAGATATTTGTATATATTTGAAGTCCCCAATGAGATAGTAATTATGCTGTCTGAAATGCAACTGACCCTGAATTGGCATGAACTTTGCTTTCCTCACTAGGTAATTAGAGTTAGTGACATTCCTGTCTCATACCCAAGTTTCCAGAGTCTATTCAGACTTAAATTTGGTCAATATCTTGAACTTCTGATGATTTTTCGGTAACTCCGTCTGCATCTTGATTTTTGTCTAATGCTAACACAAGCTGTTGCTGCCAATGAAAGTGATGCCTCTGAAGCATATTTTCCTTTCCTGTTTGTCTTCCAAAGATTATACCAAGAGGACCCAATTTAATTTTCAAATCACAAATAGCACCTGGTTATATGCTACATTAGTAATAGTCAAATCACTAACTACACCATCCTCTTCAGGATTCACACACCACCCATTTAATGAAATTATTTAGCTTCCTCACACTTTATCCTTAGCTGATCAGCCCCATATGCCTGTTTTTGCCAGGCAGATACCCTGAGATCTTAACTCCCTTCTCAAATATGGAATCTCCTAGACCTCAGGACTTCCTAAATACTCTTTTCTCTTATATATTGGCCAAATTGTTTCCCTGGAACTCAATATTGCATATAAACATCGGGTACATAGCCAGGTCTGTGTTAACATTATATTACAGCACTTAGTGAGTGACAATTTGCATTTAGGGATTTTTTTCAATGGCACAGTAGGAATAATTCTTTCTTATTCTTGCAAAGCAACTGGTAAAGCCTAGCAAATCAAGGTCTGCTACAACATCAGGGCCGTTGGGAGAATCCTGAAGTGTGCCCTGGTATTGAGAGGTTCCTGAGTGATTTCAAAATGACATCTTTTAACATTTTCCAATGAATAATGAATGTCTCTTAACCCACAAGCCTTGTTAGGCTGCAAGGATGAGGCATCAAGAGACCTGGCTTCTAGCCTTTTCTCTGTCCCAGACTCACAGAGGTACTTGACCCAGTCACTTCAACTCTCTGAGCCTCAGTTTTTTCAGTTGTGCAGTGCAACCTGTCTCAAGTGTTTACCATTACTCTTGTGAGTAACAGGATCTATATCTGTTTGCAATAAGTTCTCATTCTCTGACTAGGGATCGGTGACTGATTCTAGAGACCTGCGGTATAAAAGGAAGGCTTTGGGGAGGTCACTTTAATAGGCAAGGAAAATAGGACTATTTGTGGCCCTTCCTGTCAGGTTTGGTGGGGGGTCAGGAAAAAGAGTTAAATTCCCTTTCTGGTTCTGGGTATCTGATTGATGCTGAAGTGCCTATAAGAAGAAGGCAGAATGCTTCTTTCTTCTTTCCATCTCAGTTTCCTAGTACGAAGGGGGATAATTGAGTTTATTCATTCCTAAGGGTCTTCAGGTGAAGTACAGCAAGCTTTGTGGAGCAATGTCCCACTTTGTGTTTATCTGCCTTTAGAATATTTAGCACCATATTACACTGGTCCCAACAAAATAGATACACTAGGTGGTTCCTGTCTCACAAAAATACTACTACAAACATAGCAAGACAGAAAAAACATGTGTTCACAAGTACAAAGCACATTTTCTCTAATTAAAAAAAAAAATGTTTCCCTCTCAGACACAAACTTCTTCGAGGATGGCTTTTATGTGATCCAAATATTTGCCACTGTGACTGATAGAATCTTTTCCTGGGCTGAAGAACTTGAATCCTATCTATGAGTATAAGATAGATGCCTTTGCCTCCATATATAATATTTAGAACAACTACAGGAACACAGGTTATTCTTACTGAATAATTCAAAGCTCTCTAAAATGTATAGTTCCACTTATTGAGTAAAATTATAGCATTTTTCTTCTCTGGAAGGATTAAAGCAGTATATAAAGTCCATGTACACCATTGTTGACAGCAGAGAAAGGAGCAGGAGAGTTACTGAAGATTTAATCCAAGGTCATGTTGTACCACATCCCTCCTTTTTCCTGCTCCTATCTCAAATGGAAATCCATCCTTTACTTTCTTTTAATCTCTGAATGAAGCTCCTAAAAGTTACATGGAATTCACAGCATCATCATTTGGTTTAAAGTTAGAGGGCACCTTTCTAAATATTTTCTCTTTGAGCACAAAAGAAAAACAACATGCAAATCAAAAAGCAATTTAATTTACATTGTGTCAAAATTATTTAGGTCAATTATGAGTATCAAAAATGTAAATTTAATTCAAAATCATTTTATCTGTTATTGATTTTTTAATGTACTGAATATTTATTCTGATACAGCTTCTTGATAAGAAACAGAGCAGCTATACCTGTTGTCTTTCTTGTTTCCCCTCTTTCATTAAAAACATGTTTTTTTCTCTAGACTGCTTTCTTTGAAAACAGAATCTCTACAGCTACCATTAATTACAGTTCACTTTTACAGTGAAAATATGTAACTTGTACAAATTGATAGGAACATGCATTGATGTTGTAAAGTTCCTGAGATATTATAGCTCTCAATTTTAAAATCATAGCTCATTTTCAAAAGGATGCAAAGTTAACCATTTTAATCACTCAGCAAATAAAAATATCATCCCCAAATAGTTATTGCCAAGAATAGATAAAATCATCCTGCACATTCATGCAAATAACTCTACTTAACAAACAGTAGGTTAAATAACAAATGTTCACAGGGCTATTTTGTTCAATATCAATTGAGTTAAACACATTATTAAAAATTTCTCCCTGTCAAACTTACATTTCTCCAAGTTCTAAGTTGCCTCCCCCCTCCCACCTCAGGCAGCCAACCATGTAATTATTTTTGTTTTTGCAAATACCAAGGAAATGACATGCGAGGGTGGTCCATGTTCGTTATATCCATAACCACCATTAGACGTAACAGGTTATTCAGAACTTGTTATGAAGAGTCCAATCTAAATATCAACGATTAAAGGCACAGAAAAGAGCTAATTGTACATTAAAAAATTGGAGCCTACCGTTTCAGTTTCTTTCTGTTTTCTCCAGAGATCTCCAAAGAATTCGTGTGATAGCCACTCAAATAAGGATGCTACTGATCTGTGCAATTCTGACTCCCTATTCTGAGAACAAACAATCCAATCCCCCTTCACTACCAAAAAGAGAGAGAGGAAAAAAAGGAAAGTAGAAAGGAGAGAGAGAGAGAGAAGTAAAAAGAAAACAAAATAAATCAAAAAGAAAAATGAAAAAACAAAAGCAAAAGAAAAAAATAAAATTATGAGCATTACCTAAACACTACCACGTTGGAAAAGATGACAGTAAGATGACAGAGTGAAATATGCAAGCCACTCTGCACATCGAACATTTCCGTTTTCCTGGGGACAGCAGCGTGCTCATTCTCATTCTCTCTCTCTCTCTCTCTCTTTCTGATTAATGATGCAGGGTTATGCTATCAGCTGTACATAGATCCTGCAAAGCTTCACACTTAGCAAAAGAAACTCTCCTTTCTATTTATAGGACCACAGTGCATTGCCTTTCAATTCTGTGGTTGCATTCGGCTTTTAAGTTTATGATAACACAGTCTGTTCACGGAGCCCTTTGCTGAAGCTAGGTGCCCTCTCACCCCTTCCATAGATAGTGGATCACTGCAATCTTCAGCATGATCCTTTCTCATAGACCCTCAGTTGTGTTCAGACACCAAAATGGACATTTTTCTATATAGGTAGCTCTCAATAGGAGATGTCAGGGTGGGGATGACCTCTGCCTAGAGCATTGTTGAATAAACAAACCTCTGAAGTCTTGACATAGAAATAAATACTCCACTGCTTAAGAGAAATTTGGAGCTACTTAACCCACCCCCTATTTCCTGTCCACCCCCTCCCTGTTGCCCTCAGGGTCCCAGTGACAAGGCAGCACAGGTAAGTCCAAATTTCCTCCCAGTGGTTAAGGAAGACTGGGTAAAAAGAGGCTGGCTTCCTGTAGCCCAGACCCATAGCAATAGGCTCTTAAAGATAGTGTTCTAAGGAGTACCTGAGCCCCAGAGCCCCAGAGCCCTGGAGCCCAGTGCCACACTTTATTAGGCACCTACCTGACCCCGCTCCTCCACTACTAACATCACAGGAAGACGAGCAGGAGACAGCTGAAGGCAATCCCCAAGACTTGAGTAGTTCCTCTAGACCAGAGCAAGGGAATTTTTCACATAGGCTATGGGAGAAAGAAATATGTTCGTGCAGGTCCAGCCTCACGCCAGGACATATCTGTATGGTATATTTCAGGAAGTACCTGAAGGCTCTCTACCTCAAAATACCTCCTATACTTCTACTTTGTCTTTGATTCTGTTCTCCAGGGTCTGACAGATGATATGGGTAACATTTTGTTTCTTTGTTTAAATAAATACTTCAACTTGCTTTTGTTGTGTCTATGGTTTATTGTGATGCTCTCTCCCCTTAAATTTAGCTCCATATAGCAAACATCTGTTGAATAACTTCTAAATAAAGAGCAGTGGATCAAATACAGCTACAGTTGGGGAGGGGAGAAAGAGGGACAAAAAGTGGGAAGGGATTGATGGTAAAGGAAAGGGTGTCACCTCCCAGCAGCTAGAATCCAGTTGAATAAATAAGATTAAGGCAGTTATCTCAAATATAAGGCAACATATATGTGATATGGGCCAAAGAATGTTATATCTAGTGCTATAACATTTCAAAAAGGAAGTCAGGGATCCCAGAGGGCTTGGGTAAGGGATGGAATTTCAGTATCGAAGTCAGGCAAGGCTTCCAGGAGGAGGGTTTGAGCTAGGTCTATTAAAATGGCAGGATTTTAAATGTAAAGAACAGAAAGATATTATTTGGATTTCTTAAAACCTATAAATCTTGCTACTTTGTAGAGACTCGCCTCTTGGTATTCTCATTTTCCTCTTGACTGCTTTCAAAGTAAGCTACAGATACAGGGATACCAGTCTCCTTAAGTAAAACACATGTCTTTCAGATTTTCAGCCTACTGTGTAAGACAGAACTCTTAGAAGCCAATCTTCATGTATTTTGAAGTAAAATAACTGGTGGTGAAATTTCATGAGCTAGACTGCATTGATCTTTTCTATTTAGGTCAAGAAACTTTAGCCTATCAGAACCAAAGTGATGCTCCTATAGGAATCTCTTAAACTTCATTACAAATTGGCCAAGGAGTAGCACATCAGAACTGAGGGGTTATGAATGATGATTTATTCCAAGCTCTCATTTTAAAGATAAAGGAAGCAAGAGAAAAGAAACCCAGTTCAAGTCTCACAGTGAATTACTGATAAAGCTGGGACCTAAACCTCAGTTTCTTGACCCTTAAGACAATGTCCTCATCAAAGTCATTTTCATGTGGCCAATGCCTCCTAGCGTCTATGAAATGGGTTATTTATTTGCAGTTACATTATCTGTGGTAAGGCTTTGTCTTGTTTAGTTACAGAGGAAAGATCAAATATCAAATGGATTCAAAAGCTAAGCTCTATGGCTCTGCCTTTATACAGCACATAAAAGGAGTAGACATTTTGGCTCACTTAGATCTACTTTAAAAAGAAAAAGGTCAAGCCCAGTCAAATTAAGAATAAGACCCAGATCATTCTTTTATCCTTTCATGTAGAGAAAGTGTATTTCTGAAATATAGAGGGAGAATAAGGGAAAGGTTTGAGCTTTTATTATTGGTTTGAAGACAGAATTTTCTTTTTATTTATTTATTTTTTCTTATTACATATTTATTTTCAATATTAAGGAAAGTTTAGGTTACTATTTTTTTTCGCTTTCTAGTGAATGTAGTTTATTTTCAATTTTGTTAAATCTTTACTTGGTATACAAAACCTAAAAAAAACATTTAGTAAAGTGGGTAAATATAATTTCTATTTTTTTCCATGAGCTTAATTTAATTTAAATTTTTTATTTATTATTATACAATGTAGTTGACTTTCATGGCCCTTTACCAGTTCTCCCCTTTCCCTCCTCCCTCTCCCCCTTTTCCACCCCCATCATCATATCTGTTCTCTTATCTTAACAAATTCAAGGAATTATTGTAATTGTTGTGTCTTTTTATTCTATTTATTTATTTATTTTTATTAGCTCCTACATGTAAGTGAGAACATGCAGTATTTCTCTTTCTGCACCTGGCTTATTTCACTTAACATAATTTTCTCTAAGTTCATTAATGTTGCTGTGAATAGTAGTATTTCATTCTTTTTTACAGCAGAGTAATATTCCATTGTGTAGATATACCACATTTTCTGTATCCACTCATCTGATGATGGACACTTGGGCTGGTTCCAACTCTCAGCTATTGTAAATAGTGCTGCAATATACTTGTGAGTACAGGTGTCCCTTTGACATGATGATTTCCATTTATTTGGGTATATAACCAGCAGTGGGATAGCTGGGTCATATGGCAGTTCTATCTGTAGATGTTTGAGGAACCTCCATACCATTTTCCATAATGGCTGCAACACTTTACAGTCTCACCAGCAGTGTAAAAGGGTTCCTTTTCCTCTGCATCCTCACCAGCATTTATTATTGTCAGTCTTTTGGATGTTAGCCAGCCTAAGTGGAGTGAGATGATATCTCAATGTGGTTTTGATTTGCATTTCCTGAATGCTGAGCGATTCTGAGCATTTTTTCATGTGTCTGTTGGCCATTCGTATATCTTCCTTCCAGAAATGCCTATTCAGTTCCTTTGCCCATTTTTTTTTTTTTTTTTTTTTTTTTTTTTGTCTTTTTTCCGTGTCCGGC